>NC_084619.1:43753230-43880730 GCF_033978795.1 Nerophis ophidion
CTATATCGCCCAGCCCTAATATACACACATATATATGTACATACATTATATATATATATATATATACACACACACACACACATATATATATACATATACATATATCCACATATATACATATAAATATATATACACACATATATATATATATACATATACATGTATAGACATACATATATATATATACTATATATATACACATACATATATATAAATAACACACACACACATATATATATATACAGTATATATATATACACACACACACACACATATATACATATATATATATATATATATATATATGTGTGTGTGTGTCTGTGTGTGTGTATATACTGTATATATGTATAAATGAATGCCATTAAAAAAAACAGCAGACATATCAGCCCCTTAAGTCATCCAGCAGTTATTATAAAATCATAAAATAATATTGCTGCATATTTTCAACAGTCCATTTATGATGACAAGTATACGTAGGACGGAGCTGCAGTGCGACCGCCTCCTTTCTCAAAGCCATTGTTCTCCACGCGTCGCCACCATGTCGTGGTGGAGAGCCTTGTGTGTTCCAATTAACCTCAGAGCGATGCTGTCGGGAGCCTCGGCTCCTGGTAGGTTCAACCATGGCGGTAAGGTCGAGGGGGAGGTTCCAGGCAAAGCACAATCCAAAAACCTCAACTGCGGAACTGGCAGAGGATGACGCATCGCCCCCGGCAGTAAAGGCGGATGAAGGTTAAGGGTGCCTCACTGTCTACTGGGTGCACCGTATGTGTTTGGCTACGGGAGTAAACCCCTAACGACAAATCTGTTGTGAAGACCCGCATCAGGCAGCCATCAACAGACCGGTGTGCTGGCAGTCTTCTGCAACTCCTTCCTGCAGAAGGTCGTCATGAGCTTTTCATGCCACTGGAAGACGTAGGGGGGAGCCAAGGTAATGAGGGTAGTGACTGCGCACCACTTCCTTCACTCTAATCTACTCCTTGCGCAGGCCTGCTCCAAACACCCCCACCCCCTTTTCCACCCCATCCCCTCCCCTCCAAGTCCTGCGGCGATGGAGAAGGGTGGCAGATACAGGTCAGGATGTGACTGGGAGTATCTAGCCCCACTCTGCACGCAGGCGGCGTGGGATAGACGGTCGCTAAGGTCCGGGACGGAACAGCGCGTCTCTTCTGCAGCTCCCCACGTGACTGAGCAGCCCCACCCTGCTCACCCTGAGATGGGAAGGGCCTAGAAAATGTGGCCTAAAAATGGTCTGTTCCTCCACTCCCGGGCAGCCTACCGCAGCTGCCGGGTCATCCCCCCATGCGGTCGAAAACACAACAATAAAACCCGACTGACACTCACACTAGCGACTTGGAACCACCGTACGCTTTTGGATGTGCGTGATGATTCAACTCGTCCCCGCAGAACAACAGCGTTGGTGGCGCACAAACTGAACAGGTATAACATTGACATTGCGGCCCTCAGCGAGACCCGCTTCCATGGGGAGGACTCCATAGCCGAGGTGGTAGAAGGATACACTTTCTTCTGGAAAGGGCTTCCGGAAGGCTCCTGTCGCCTCCATGGTGTAGGCTTCGCTGTGCGGACCTCCCTACTTCAGAAGCTTCCCGTATCTCCAGTTGGCCTTAGCGAAAGGTTGATGACCTGGAGGATTCCCCTCACCAATAACCGTTACTGCACCCTCATCAGCGCCTATGCCCCAACACTGATTGCCGACCCTCAATGTAAGGAAGAGTTCTATGCCTCCCTGCACTCCGCCATCCGCAAAACAGCACTCAATGACAAGCTCATCCTTCTAGGGGATTTTAACGGAAGAGTGGGCTCGGACAGTGTACTGTGGAGGGAAGTGATGGGTCGGCACGGTGTTGGCAAGCTCAACAACAATGGTCTCCGTCTTCTCACTCTATGTTCTGAGCATCAACTGGTCATCACAAACACATTGTTCCAACTGAAGAACAAGTACCAAACATCCTGGCAACACCCTCGCTCTAAACACTGGCATCTCCTAGATTACATCGTCACCCGCCACGAGGGCAGGAAGGAGATGCGCATCACTAGGGCCATGCGTGGAGCTGACTGTTGGACTGACCACAGCCTGATCAGAACAAGAACACCACCTTCCAAGAGGCTCAACTGCGATGCACTGAAGTCCACGCACTGTGTCAACCAGCTCAGGAAAAAGGTAGCAGATCAGCTGTTCAAGATACCTGAAGTGCCACCAGATCTGGACACTGGACCTACCTGGAGCACCCTACGCACTGCCCTCCACCAGGCGGCCGTGGAGTCAATAGGGTACACCAGAAGGCGATATCAAGACTGGTTTGACAATAGTGCGCCAGGAATCTATGACCTGCTTCAGGCAAAACACAAGGCCCTTGCAGCTCACATATCAAACCCTCAATCCACCGTCCTGAAGGCTCAGCTCATCCGCCTCAGAAGTGAAACCCAGCACACCCTCAGAGCCATGGAGAATGACTGGTGGACACAGAAGGCCCGCGAAATAAAACATCACGCAGACACCAACAACTCTCATGCCTTCTACGACTCCATCAAGTCCATCTATGGCCCACAGAGGAAGAACATCAACCTAGTTAGATCAGCTGACGGCATCACTCTCTACAAGGACAAACAACAGATCCTGGACAGATGGGCTGAGCACTTCAGGGTACTGCTGAACACCACAAACCCTGTACAGACAGATATACTCTCTGACCTCCCATGCCTGCCCCCTGTAGACTCGCTGGACTCCTCTCCCAGCTTCTCAGAGGTACTCAAGGCCATCAAGGGTCTGAAAAAACAACAAGAGCCCAGGCCTTGACGAGATCCCGGGAGAAATCTTGAAGCACGGTGGATACCTCCTGCACCGCAGAATGCACCAGCTGATCACTGCTATCTGGTCGTCTGAAGTCATCCTGCAAGATTGGAAGGATGCTATCATAACGATCTATAAGCGCAAAGGCGACAAAGCAAACGGCAGCAACAGCAGAGGTATCTCCCCATTATCCGCAACTGGGAGGGTGCTAGCAAGGATCATGTTACATCGAGTAGCAACTCATGTAACCGAAAACATCCTGCCCGAATCTCAATGCGGCTTTAGACGTGATCGGAGCACCGCAGACATGATCTTTGTTGCCAGACAGGTACAGGAAAAATGCAGAGAACACCACAAAGACTTATACATGGCTTTCATTGACCGGTCCAAGGCCTTCGATACAAGGTTCTGCAACCTACTGCGACAGCTACATGATGGTATGCAGGCCTGTGTGAGCAACGGCGGCCAACAATCCCCATTTTTCATTGTGGCTGTGGGGGTCAAGCAAGGGTGTGTCCTTGCCCCAACCATATTCAACATGTTCATTTCCACTGTCACCCTCCTGTCCCATAAACACCTGGACCCCACAGATGGGATTCAGATACAATACCGGCTGGATGGTAACCTTTTTAACATCCGTTGCCTCCAAGCCACCACTAAACCCACCACCCAGCATATTCTGGAACTACAGTATGCAGATGACTGCGCTGTACTTGCACACTCTCCTGAGTCTCTCCAGCGCGCACTGAATGTGGTAGCCTCCAACTACAGTGACATTGGTCTTCAGATAAACACCAAGAAAACACAAATGCTCGTGCAGGAGTTTACTCCCCAGCCAAACACGCACCCATTATCCACCGTCCCCCACGTCACCTACCTCGGTAGCACCCTGTCGCCATCCTGCACCATTGACGATGACGTCCAGGCCCGTATTGGCCTGGCTTCTGCTGCCTTTGGAAGGCTACGGTCCAGGGTTTTCCTGAACAGGAATATAATCAGCTCCACCAAGACAGTCGTGTATAAGGCAGTCTGCCTCTCCACGCTGCTCTATAGTTCCGAAACTTGGACACCCTACCAGAGGCACATCCAGAGTCTCGAGGCCTTCCACATCCGCTGCCTCCAAAGGATCCTAGGTCTGTCCTGGGAAGACAGGGTGCCCTACACTAGGGATGTCCCGATCCAGGTTTTTGCACTTCCGATCCGATACCGATATTGTTTTGCACTTCCGATCCGATACCGATACTGGCCGATTCGAGCATGTATTAAAGTTTAAAGTTATTTAGCCTACTTAGTTGTCAGATCCAAAAGGGAATAAGCGGTAGAAAATGGATGGATGGATAGTTGTCAGATTCACGCTGAAAAGGATTTTAGTACTCTTGATAACAACTAGCCAGTTGAATTAGGTGAGTTTGAATAATACACAATAGTTGGTATTCAAGGATAAACACAAAATATCAAAAATTATACATGACAAACAGAAATGGCATCATTAAACAGTAAACAAGTGAACAGTATAAAGTGCAAATAATGATGTAAACATAATTAAAAAAAAGCAAAACACACAAACAACCTGAGTGGGATAAAATGTCTATAACTCAGCATCAATACTTGCTCTTGAACAAGTGTAAACTTAAAAATATATATATATATATTTCTACACACTGCCTTCAATTGTTTGCCCCAGTCAGGGGCGGAAAACAATTGAAGTCCAAACATAATGGGGAGATTCTTTCTAACAAAGACGAGCACTTCAAGATGCTCAGGTGTCAGCCTGGTCCTGTGTTCATCATTGATGAGTGCTAAAAAGCCTCTCACTCGCAAGAGTCATTAAAATGTCTTACAACTATACCACCACGCTTGACTTTATTGTGGCATGGTTTGCACTCCACCTGCTAGTCTGCACGTTTTTTCTAGATGTGCGAAAAAGACATAAAATAGCTGTCGCTAAACAGTTTCAGTCTAGATCTGGGGACGGGAACCTTTTTGGCTGAGAGAGCCAAGAAGCCAAATATTTTAAAATGTATTTCCCTAAGAGCCATATAATATTTTTTTTTAACACTGAACACAACTAAACGCATGTATTTTTTAAGTAAGACCAACATTTCCAGAGTATAATAAGTCTCTTATTCTTTGTAATAACATTGTTATTCTGAAGCTAACTGTGGAGGGGGCGTGGCCTGCAGCAAAGCGGGATGTTGCCGGGACCGGCCTCGAAATCAACGACAGGTGCGTAGACGGCCCACCTTGGCCTTTTTATCTAATTACCTGTCGCTCTGTTATAAGCAGCAGCCAGGAGGAGAGACAGGGTTGGGGCTGGGGCTGGGGCTGGGGCTGGAGCCAGAGCGTGAGTGAGGACGAAAGAGAAAAAGACAATTGCTGTAAAGCAACAGAGAAAAATAAAACAAAACAATATTGGAACCCTAAAACAGGCTCTTGGTGGTCTGAAGAAACCCCAGGAGGGCAAGCCCCACACTAACCAATAATAAATAAATTACTTCTTACCATTAACGCAACTTCTTGAACATAAAAATGCATGAGAATGTTTTATATTTTGAACGTTGTTTTTAACACTGTGATTACAAGTGGAATTATTCATTACTTATCCTGTTAAGCAATGTCAGCTCAGATTTATCCGAGAGCCAGATACAGTCATCAAAAGAGCCACATCTGGCTCTAGAGCCATAGGTTCCCTACCCCTGGTCTAGATAGTCTGTTCTAAATAATTATATTTCTACTATTGCCCTTTGACTTTCTATATCCTGTGTAATGTATTTCATGTTTGTGTGACATCCTTATTCTTGAACACTGCGTGAGTACAACTCTGTTTTAAGGATGTATTTATTCCACAGTGTGCCTGTTTGGGTCCTCTAAATTCTCTACTCTGATCTCTTTTGTCGCCAGCTCCGTAGCCCCACTAGTTCTTTGCTAACTGACACACTTACAGCACAGACAAGTACATAAACTTCTTATACAAATAAAAAGGTAAGAATAAAAATCATTTTTTAGTGTTATGAAAATGAACTTGTTCCTGTTATTCCCTCAATTAGCAACCTATATTAACATTGTAACCTTACTGCTTCAGAAACAGAACCACTGTGATTAGATTACGTTAGATGGAACTTTATTGATTGCTTGGGCATGTGCCCCTAAGGAAGGGCATCACTGTATCTAGTACATAAGACAGTCTATAACATGTGTAGTAAATAAAGGATAATGGTAAGAACAACAACAAAAAAATACACAAATCAAAAAGCCAAACAAAAATCCCTCTCATATATATTGTATCTATAAGCTCCAGAGAAGCAGCATCCTCATTACAATAAAATGCGCACACAAAAAATGTGTGCGCAATCAAAAAGTGGTGCTTGACTGCCTTATTTAAATGATTTTTTTTTACGACCGGCATTATATACCTTCCAAAGTCATATTATTATGCTCTTCAACCAGTGTGTGATAATGTTGAACCAACAGCCCAAACCTATAAGATGTAAAACCTTTTCTGCAATGTAGAATCAAAATATATAGACGACAGAAGCTATTTTTAAACATGCTGACAGTGCGCTGTAGGAGACGATGGACCATCTTAACAGAAAAACCATAATAATAAAGGCAAGAAAACAACAAAACGAATCAATTGTAATTGTTTTAATCAGCCACTTAAGTCATTTATTTGTATCTTCTCCTCTAAATATTGTGGGTGTTCTGCTTATTCAATGAGACGGACTCATTAAATGGATTGCACTCCTTAGTCTGCTTACCTCAGAGACGCAATCGTTGGCTGTGCTATTAAGTTTGCACGCAAACCTTTAGTATATCAGGCCCTAAGCCGACAATTAGTAACCATGTAAAAAAGACTAGTGCATTTAAGTAAATCTATATGTTTAGAAGTGAAAAACAAAACATCAATTAAAAAAAGTTATCTGGTACATTCAAAAACACGATTAGAAAAGGCTTTACCTGAATATGCGTAGGAGAAAGTGGGGTAATACCAGGGTCACCTACACTCTTTGCTGGTGATGAGTTTGCCATTTCATCTGTAGAAGAAGAAAAAGACAAACATAAAACACACAATTACACACACGTCCATTCATTTATATTCAACGGATGGTCCCCCTTGGGGTTGCCGGGGTTGGGGGGGAGCCTATCCCATCTGCACTCGGGCAGAAGGCAGATTACACCCTGGACAAGTCGCCACCTCATCCTCGGGCCAACACAGATGACACAGACAACCAATTACACTCACATTTACACACTAGGGCCAATTTAGTTTTGCCAATCAGCCTATTCCTATGTGCACGTCTTTGGAGGTGGGAGGAAGCCGGAGTACCCAGAGAGAACCAGATAGTCACAATTCAGGTTAAGTATCACAACACATTGCAGTCACACAAGAGCAGGGTTTACTACAGTTTCACATTGACTCTTTTAAGGGGACTGCAAAATAGGGTTGTGCAATATACTGAATACACGATACAAATGATAAACGTTTGGTCAAATATAGAGTTTTTAATATCATCGTCATATTAAGATAATGCATGTTTATCAGATCAAATCAAATCAACTTTATACTTGTCATACATAAAATAAATGCAACACAAAGTGCTATACAGCAGGGGTGGGAAAACTTTTTGGCTAAGGGGCCACATTGGTTTTGTGTTAATAGCATCGTGGATGGCCAGTTGTGCACTTTGGAAATTATACATAAAGTGACCAATTTGTAACTAATGGGCGGTCTCGTCATTCCGACCACAGAGCAGAGTTTTACGGACCCATTGTGAAGGGTTATACTCCGGACAAAACATCGGCCCTGGAGGGAACGTCTCCCCTGCGCTCCCCTGACCACGGTCACCCCTAGTCAATAGTGTGCAAACAAATATGTATAGCCATTCGTACTGTAAGTGCCTGCTGGTGTTAATGTGTATGTTAGTGTTGTTTATATTTCCCATGGTCTGTGAAGACAACATGTCGGTGAAGAATGAATAAGTGTTGCTGTGTCAATTGAAGCACATAGGAAATACTTGTTGAAATTGGGCCAGTTTGCATAAAATTGGCAATAAAAGCTATAAAAAAAAACATCAGACTTTTTTTTGTTTTTTTCTGGACGCTATAATACATAATATTACATTATTTTGTTAGTTGTGGCGGCTAATATGAAGACGTGGTGCTCCGCCACAATCAAATACATGAATGGGAAACACTGATTATCAGACACAAAAACACATATCTTTTTTTTTTATATACGATTTTTAAAGAGAATAAACAAAACGCTTCAAAGATGCGGTGAATAAGAGTCACTGTTGTAGCCTTTAAAGCCCTCTGAAATCCCTTCAAAACCCTCCAGCAACATTCTATATACACATTGCAAGTCTATATATAACGTATTTTATTCTATATACACATTGCAAGTCTATATATAACGTATTTTGATAAATTTTATCATTTCCGGGGGCTGATTTCTTCTGCACATTGATTTCTGTTTCCATAGCAGCGCACGTCTGACTTCTGGCAAAAAATATATGTTTCTACTTCTGCAATCAAACACAACTGTGTGTTGTAATTATGGCAGCTAGACTTGATAACAGACAACTAAGATGACTATTTTTGGACAAATGAGTCGCTGCAACCTGATACTGCTGCTTACGTTTTAGTACAAATACAGTACATCTAGCACAGCTGCATACAAACAAAACATGGGCTAATACTTTACAGATACGGTAATATGATTGTTCATGTTTTTAGTCAGTAAAATTGGTGTCGCATTGCAATGTGTTGTGCATTACAAATTCAAACGCGTTTGGTGTTGACGTAGAAGGTAGCTTATCTCTTGCCGTAGCTAGCTTTTCCGGCTGATACCACAGCATGGCTATGTGTAACTACACTGGAAAAAAAAAAAAAAAAGAGTTCCTGAGTGTTCACTCTTACAATGAAAATGTCTGTACAGCTTGTTATACGGGTTACGGAATGTAAATGAAGTATCGTTGACGCTTTTTAAATGCGTTTTTAAAGTGATTTAGAGGTAGAAGTGATTGCTCCCTTAAGTTGCATTGCTAGCCACCTTGAATGTGCCGATTTTATGTAAAAAAGTGGAAAAATAAATAAATGTGTTTTCTTGTCTCTCGTAAGGAATGTGAACAATAGACAAAATTTAATCAAAAGAGCAGTTTCCCTTTAAAGTACCAATAGAGTAGGGAAAAAAGGTTGACAGTACAGTAACTGTGATTTACTGTATCGATTAAACCATAACAAATTGTATTTACAATCCGCATAGTATGTAACAAGACTTAAATATCACAAAATGCCACAATTTCAGACGGTCATTTTGAATGTTCCACTTTCTGCACTCTGAACATATCAGCAGATTGACCGTATTGGAAATATGCAAAAAATTTGAAATTGATGGAGCTGTCTATCATTCACTATCCCCATATAAGACATGAACACATTTGTTTTTCATAAATGAATAAATAAGTAAAAAGTCTGCTAACAATGGAGTCATGGGGGCTCTCTAGTTCACCCAGAAAATTGTCTAAATAATCATCCAAAACCCACAAACAATGCACTGTTTACATATCGTGACTTCAATATTAAGCGCTAAGGGAGACAAACTATTTTTAGAAGCGCATTGATAACCAAGAGCTAACGATAGCCTATGCTGCACTGGACAGTAATGTAATTATAAAATTAAACTGAATATTGCGATAATGCAACATACGTTGCATTATATGGATGTCCACTGCCATAAACTGTAACTGTAAAGAAGAAGAAGCTTATGGTGCATGGCAGCATTGAGCCGGTGTTTTGTCGATTACCGCAACCCATCAATATCTGCAACCCACTGCTACTGCGCATAAGCGAAAAAGCATATATTTCAATGTTTTTCTTTGAACAAAATATTCATCCAAAGCAGCTCCCTAGCGTAGAGTCCTCATGTAGAAGTTTTTACTCCAAAAGAAAGAAGTAATTTAAAATTATTTTGCATTCATTGTATCTTCTACATTTACATTTTAATCACGGTTTAAACAGGAATTTTAATTTTGTAGGCAATTACAGAGTGAGTAGAAAGTTATCTCAGGCCAATATGTAATAACTAGTCCCCGAACCCACTGCTGAGTCCTTGAATCCCCCCACACAACACATTGGATTTTTTTGCTCCATCCTACGTTGATTTAGTTTTGTTTTTTTAGGGCGCACAACAGTGTGCAGACACAGTTGCACCAATGACACAGCGCTCATCAACCAGCTAAAACAGTCCGACTTCCACCAGCAGGGCACCATTTTCTAGCCGCTGCACTTCCTTAATAAATATACCTAAAAATGCCTGTCAAAATTTGCTTTTTGTTTACCATTAATTCCTAAACTACAAAAGCACTTGGATAGCGCAAACCTGCACCGAGGCATCCCTGATGTACAGTATACGCCACTAGTAAACAGAGGTCAGCAAAAGGCCGTAGATCAGATCTAGATATGGCGCCATCTGTTTCCTCTGCACAATAGGCAAAACAAAACATATTTATTGTGGTTATTTTCAGCATTATTTTCAAATTCCAGGAAACAAAACAAGACCAAAACAATATAAACCTTGATTAAAGGCCTACTGAAACCCAAAACTACCGACCACACAATTGCAATGGTAATGATGAAATCTTAACATTGAAACATGCCAATGCGGCCGGTTTAGTTTACTAAATTACAATTTTAAATTTCCCGCGGAGTTTCTTGTTGAAAACGTCGCGGAATGATGACGCGTACGATGACGTGTGTTTGTGACGTCTCGGGTTGTAGCAGACATATTAGCCCAGTACAACACGCGGCTAAAAGTTGTCTTTTTTCATCGCATAATTACACAGTAATTTGGACATCTGAGTTGCTGAATCTTTTGCAATTTGTTCAATTAATAATGGAGACTATAAAGAATAATGCTGTTGGTGGAAAGCGATGGATTGCAGCTGCCTTTAGCATCCTGCAGCTCAAAAAGGCAGCTGTGATCTTGGCTCCTCCATTGGCTTCTCTCAGAGACACTGGCGTTCACCGCAGCCCTCCAACTTTCAGGTATGACTTTACAATCTCACTAAAACACTATTAAAACAATAAGCAGACAAGGGATCTTCCAGAATTATCCTAGTAAATGTGTGTAATTACATCTGAAACACCGCATGCAGCCGCCTGGAGCCGCCGCCTTTTCTTTTTTCTTTTTTTTTTAATAATCTAGTAATTCACTCTAAACGTCCTCATCCACAAATCTTTCATCCTCGCTCAAATTAATGGGGAAATTGTCGATTTATCGGTCCGAATAGCTCTAGCTACTGCTGGCTATGATTATAAACAATGTGAGGATGTGAGAAGCCCTACAACCCGTGATGTCACGCGCACATCGTCTGCTACTTCCGGTAAAGGCAAGGCTTTTTTATTAGCGACCAAAAGTTGCGAACTTTATCGTCAATGTTCTCTACTAAATCCTTTCAGCAAAAATATGGCAATATCGCGAAATGATCAAGTACGACACATAGATTGGACCTGCTATTCCCGTTTGAATAAGAAAATCTCATTTCAGTAGGCCTTTAACCTAAAATGCATAGATGGTTGTTTATATATACTGAACAATGACATAACTACTTTCAACAATAAGTGCTTTGACAAGCTCATTTATGAATAGTAAAAACTAGAAAACTACTTGATCCAGGAACTATTTCCGACAATTTCTGAGAAATGCATTAAGATCCGTCCATATCGTGTTGCTAAAGAACATACAAACCCTGACAAAAAAAAAACTAATTTACGGAGGTAATAACAGCAATTCTACAATGGGATCGTTATTAAATATCAAAATCGGCATTTAAAAATGTTTTTTATGTTGCTAACAGACAAAAAGTTAACATGCAAAAAAGAAAACTCCCGACGATGGTAATAATAGCAACTCTACAATAGGAGTGTTATTGGATATCCGAATCGGTGTTTAGAAACATATTTATGCTGCTCACTGACAGACATAGTAAACCTTGCGAAAAGAAAGTAATAATTACAACTCTACAGTGGGGCCGTTATTTGATAGCCAAATTGGAATTCCTAAACAAAAAGTAGCATTTTTCTATGTGGCTGAGTAGTTCAATAGACCTCACTATCGAGTTATGCAAGTAGTGCTTTTTTTGAGGAAGCTGCCAAATTTGACAGAACACTGGCAATGTCCTGTTGCTGCCATTTCTGCTACTGCTGCTTCGGGTCTCCGCTCAGAGTTATCCTACATTGTAAATAATACCTGTCATCTGGATAACAGGAGGATTTAGCCATGAATCTAGACGTTGTTCATCTGTAACATTCAATTTATATCCAGATATGGAGACGAACACACTACAACAGAAGACAAGTGTCTGCAGGCAGCAACGTTTTTTTACCTTTCGCAGGAATTATGAATAATTCTTCATCTAAATCGAAGTTATTGACATCCTATCAGTCATCATGCAGTAAGAGCAGAAAATGTACAATAAGCAATCATTTTACTGTTTGTATTTTTTGTTTAGCACTTAGCGATAAGGCCACACGATGCTTAGTGTTTCACTTAAGCTGCATCTGTTTAGTACACAGCTTTTAAAACATTTTCCTACTTTTACTTTTACTACAAACCCGTTTCCATATGAGTTGGGAAATTGTGTTAGATGTAAATATAAACGGAATACAATGATTTGCAAATCATTTTCAACCCATATACAGTTGAATATGCTACAAAGACAACATATTTGATGTTAAAACTGAAATACATTTTTTTTTGCAAATAATCATTAACTTTAGAATTTGATGCCAGCAACACGTGACAAAGAAGTTGGGAAAGGTGGCAATAAATACTGATAAAGTTGAGGAATGCTCATCAAACACTTATCTGGAAAATCCCACAGGTGTGCAGGCTAATTTGGAACAGTTGGGTGCCATGATTGGGTATAAAAGCAGCTTCCATGAAATGCTAAGTAATTCACAAACAAGAATGGGGTGAGGGTCACCAATTTGTAAACAAATTGTCGAACAGTTTTAGAACAACATTTCTTAACAAGCTATTGCAAGGAATTTAGGGATTTCACCATCTACGGTCCGTAAAATCATCAAAAGGTTAAGAGAATCTCGAGAAATCACTGCACGCAAGCGATGATATTACGGACCTTTGATCCCTCAAGCGGTACTGCATCATAAACCGACATCAGTGTGTAAAGGATATCACCAAATGGGCTCAGGAACACTTCATAAAACCACCGTCAGTAACTACAGTTGGTGGCTACATTTGTAAGTGCAAGTTAAAACTCTACTATGCAAAGCGAAAGCCATTTATCAACAACACCCACGAACGCCGCTGGCTTCACTGGGCCAGAGCTCATCTAAGATGGACTGATGCAAAGTGGAAAAGTGTTCTGTGGTCTGACGAGTCCACATTTCAAATTATATTTGGAAACTGTGACGTGGTGTCCTCCGGAACAAAGAGGAAAATAACCATCCGGAATTGTTATAGGCGCAAAGTTCAAAAGCCAGCATCTGTGATGGTATGGGGGTATATTAGTGCCCAAGCCGTGGGTATCTTACACATCTGTAAAGGCACCATTAATGCTGAATGGTCCATACAGGTTTTGGAGCAACATATGTTGTCATCCAAACAACGTTATCATAGACGCCCCTACTTATTTCAGCAAAACAATGCCAAGCCAGGGAGTGTGGGTATTTTCTTGGCCCGCCTGCAGTCCAGCCATGTCCCCCATCGAAATGTGTGGCGCATTATGAAGCGTAAAATACGACAACAAGACCGCGGACTGTTGAACAACTTAAGCTGTACATCAAACAAGAATGGTAAAGAATTCCACTTTCAAAGCTTCAACAATTAGTTTCCTCAGTTCCCAAATGTTTATTGAGTGTTGTTAAAAGAAAAGGTGATGTAAAACAGTGGTGAACATGCCCTTTCCCAACTACTTTGGCACCTGTTGCAGCCATGAAATTGTAAGTTAATTATTATTTGCAGAAAAAAAAAGTTTATGAGTTTGTACATCAAATATCTTGTCTTTGTAGTGCATTCAATTGAATATGGGTTGAAAAGGATTTGCAAATCATTGTATTCCGTTTATATTTACAACTAACACAATTTCCCATCTCATATGGAAACGGGGTTTGTAATTAGGCTTGCTTATTATTTTTCAAAATGGCTCAGGAATTTCTGTGAGATTGAAACTATTTTGATCATATCTTTTTATTGTATTGTCCTTACTTATTGTAAGTCTTTCAGTGCTATGAATCAGACATATAATAATAGCCTCAATATAGAGGAAACTTGTTTTTCCATTCTGCTGGTACTTTAAAGGCGCGTGACGGCTATTAGGATTTTGAGTGAAGAGGATTTGAGCCTGTTTGAAGATTTAAAAAACAAAGTATCCCTTAGGGCTGGGCGATATGGCCTTTTATCAATATTTCGATATTTTTGGGCCATGTCACGATGCACGATATATATATCGCAATCTTTTGCCTTGGCCTTGAATTAAAACTTGATGCATATAATCACATCAGTATGATGATTCTATGTCTCTACATTGAAACATTCTTGTTCATACTTCATTAATATATGCTTATTTCATGCAGAGAGGGAAATCACAACTAAGTCAGTTTACCAAAACTGTATTTAATAAACAGTTATTAAGCAGTGGCACAAACCTTCATGTCATTTCCAAAACAGAAAGCTATTAGTGCACTTTTGTGCATGATGTTACTAAGATGACTTATCAGAACAACACTAATTTAAAGTGCAGTTTTTGTACAGAACACCACCACAATAGTTTAAAACAAAAACAGTGCACTTTTGTGCATGATGTCACACAAGATATTTCAATAAGTGTCAAATAAAAATGAGCTGCATAATAGGAAATCCAATAGTATTTGTCCTTCGCTATGTGGTAGGTTCCTGCGGACGTTAACTTTTTCTGTTGTTGAGTATTTTTTTATACGGTGTTGATCTGGAAATAGTTGCTTTGGCATATTTTGGGTGTGGCACCGAACGGAGATGTTGACATGCAGAGTTTCAAGCACTCCTCATTCTCTAGTGGGTGACTTTTCAAGTGATGCTACATTAGCAGTGGTGCTACTTTGTGTAGGGACGCTTTTGCCGCATAATTGTTCAACATCTTCCCACTTGAATCCAAACCACCGCCAAACGATGGACCCTGTGCTGTTTGTCTTGGGAATTAATTAATTCATTTGTCAAATTAATCGCGATCAACGATCACGGTCGCTCAGCCCTACTTAGGAGCTGTGTTGTAATAACGGCGTTACTAACAACGTTATTTTTTTCAGTAACAGGCCGTATAATTAATTACTTCTGCTATCGTTGCAACGTCGAACCTTAAACAGTAAGTTAGTGTGGCTGACAGGGGGTTTAGGCAAAATAATAATTTGTTTAAGGATTTATGCGGCTTAATGTATACTGGGTGGCACCGTGAGCGGCAACCCATCAGCGTTCCTGTTCTGTAACCCTGTACAATCTTGAACGGGTTTGTGCTGAAATGTTTGTATTGGATCGATACCAAATTTGTAGTATTACCCAAAACTTATGTAAAGTATCCAAACAACAGAAGAATAAGTGATTATTACATTTTCACATAAGTGTAGATAGAACATGTTAAAACACAAAATAACCAGATATTAACAGTAAATTAACAAATTACATTATTAATCCATCCATTTCCTACCGCTTGTCCCTCATAATTTTAACATATTGTGTTGGAAATGTCAAAATATGTTGATGGATACAAAATATAAGGAGAAGCCAAATTAGGGGCCTTTGTAACCTGTTTGCTTACTTACTACTAAAAGGGAAGGTGTCTAGTATGTTCACTATGTTATTTAATACCAAAATTCTACAATCAATCAATCAAGGTTTACTTATATAGCCCTTAATCACAAATGTCTAAAAGGACTGCACAAGCCACAGCGACCTCCTCGGCTCAGATCCCACATCAGGGCAAGAAAAAACTCAACCCATTTGGAACGACATGAAACCCTGGAAGGGACCGCAGATGTGTTCTGGCACTAGTGTATGTGCTTTAACTGTGCTATACTGTCAATGGCGTTGCGCAGGGCATCGTTAAAGTTGTCAGTGAGATTATTGATAGAGCCCAGATAATTTGGGAATTATGTAATTACTGAAGGCAGTAGACCGGCAAGAGTCGTAGTAGTGACAGCATTAATGTTGCGGAAGCTAAAGCATTGGTTATTAGCTTGTTGACAATGAGTCAGAATTTCAAATTTTATAAGGTAGTGATCAGACATACCTTTGCGTGGGCTTCTTTATTATTTGTGGAAGACCACAGCTGTCGACTATAGTCAGGAGCGCCACAAACAGAGGGTCAGAAGGGGTTATCATATAAATATTAAAATCTGTCATTATAATTGTATTACCTGCGTGCATCACTTGATCAGCAACAAACTAAAAATTCACTGATAAAGTTCGAATAGGGCCAGGGGGGATAGCTAACAGCCAGATGGAGAGGTAGCGGTGGGACAGACCTCATAGTAAGCACCTCCAATGATTTATATGCAATACTTAGGTTAAGGCTACGTTTTTCATTGGATATTCTTATTTTGATTGCAAAAAGAAACATGTTGAATAACTCCTGTTAGAATAAAGTCACTAATAACATTGTTTGTGGTACCCTCTATTTTTAAAAGAAGCAAAATGTATCAAAATACATTTTGGTATCGGTATCAGTACCAAAATATTGGTAACCCCACTTACTGTAACCCCATATAAATAAAGAGACTTTGAGAGCAAGGGTAATGCTTGATCAATCAGTTTGTAGAGTCAAGAGACAGAATGACCTGAAATACAATTTTCAAACAAGGTGTGTTTTGATGCATCGCTAACGCACCGTAATGAGTGATGTCAGATGGCAACTACAGACCTGTCAGTGGATGCTATCTTGTTTCAGAGCAAATTTATGTAGTGTTATTTTACTTAAATGTTTCACTTTTTCGAGTGAATTATTATTGGCCTGTGGGTTATTGAATCGCAAAGATGGCAGTTTTCGTAGCCTGGTAGAAGCGGTCGTGAGTAAGTCTGTTCACTTCAAACTGACACTAATTCTTATCAGGGTACATGGCTTTGAGGGACTTTTGAGGAGTAAATATTGTTGCGTTACAATTTTTTTGTAGTATTGCTTCCTTGTTTGTGATTATTCCAAGGTGATTATACTTGTCTTTTGTTATGCGTTACAGTGGAACCTAAAGTGAATGTGACAGCATTAAATAATAATAATTACAAGATGAGTGAACATGTGAATATTTTTAGCCACCATGAATTGTCTACATTTCCTACAATACGCTGCACGATTAAAGAACTGCTAGATAATAATTATGCTATTCCCACTCATCTGTTTTGCAAAATGCTGACCAACACACTCCATTGCTCTCACTAAGGCACAAACCATCAACTATACCAGAAATCATATTCACCTGCTTTGAGGTGCTACCATTAAATAGTCGGCACCTGGTCTATTCAAAAGAAGTAAAAGTCAGCAAGAACTTACTTAAGAAATGACTATGACATTTAAAAAAAATTGAAGCTTGTCTCCATGCGTGTTCCATCATTTTGTATTTGTCTGGCTTAATAGCTTTCACTGAAAGTGTTCTGTGAATGCACATAATAATACGGTAATCATTTTGTCAAACTTATTATAAGCATCTTGTTGAATTGTCTCCCAGCAGGACATTATGCTATCCAATCCTTTTATCTCCTTATCTTTTCTCTTGTCCTCCCCTATGGAGTGAAGGAGTGGCCTCAAGTTCCATACAACACTTGCTGGGCAATTACAGGACCAAATTACAGACCACCTGTGGCTAAACCCATCTCGACAAATCCAGTTTGTCTCTCAGCAGGCTTGGACGTCCATTCCCAAAATTCCCCTTCATAACCTCTGCTTCTGCTTTTGAAACAACTTCTGGATTTAACTCGCTGTGCTAGGACTTTGCTTCGTAGGTCAACAATGGCAAGTTCTGTTAACTGTCTAATATTTTAGTAAAAGGGTCTACTGAATGTTCCCTCCAATCATGGGATAAAACATATTTTTGCTTAGTTAATCAGTACCTTGATGGTTTCAGGATCGCGCAAATTCATGCAAATTCATGCAAATTCAACCAACCCCCATGAATTTGTACGGCCTCAAAACGTTGTCCAATGCCCACAACTTTCCTGTTATGGCCAGTCAGCGTAATTTTCACCAATCAAATGTGTCTTTGAGCAGCACTCGTGAGCGACACTCAAACGCAAACGTCAAATGTCCAATCAAAACTACAACTAAGTAGGTATATGAAATACAAATAAATAATATATAAAACGATATGACTGACGAAATCAATTGTACGAATTGTTCATATAAAGTCAGGCTTTTGTCCGCAATATACAAGAGTCAGAAAGTTGTTTTCTCAGTAAATTATGAATTGATGAGGGTAAATAGTTAAATTTTGATGTCATTTACCTTCGTTCCCCTCATGCCTCCTTTTTTCCCCTTTTATCCAACAAAGTGTAAGTGATCAGCAGCTTAATACTCTTGCAAATACGTTTCACAGAGGCCGTCCACTTCTCGTAGCTTCGCATATCGATATTAAAAGTTTTTAAAAAACAATGAACTGCATATAGTTTGAAGACTACGACTGAGTAAAAACACTGCAAAATAGGTTCACTGATAAGCATTCTTCAGCACACAGATGCCACACAAAAGTTCCTGCAAATCGAAAGTTTCATTAGTTATTCTTTCTCTTCATTGTCAAGCATTTTGTAATAGAAATACACAAGCTATGGTAAATAAACAAGTCGTCCAGCCATTTGTAGTGACGCTTGTGCATTCGAAAAATAAGTTTTTGGAATGCCCCCAACGGTGTTTAACCGATCAGCGTTTGACAGCACAGCCAGACCCCAATAAGGTTCGGGGAACCTTTAGAAAGTCCCACAGAGCTGGCAGGAACTCTGAAAGTTTCTTCCGGACCCTTTCAGAGTTTGGGGACGGCGTGGCTAAGGTTGGAGGCGGTATAGTATGGAATATGATTAATTAGTATCGCGGTACTATACTAATACCGGTATACCCTAGTACAAACACAGGGGAATTTTTATTTACCTGGGTAAATGGGAAAACTATTGTAAAAGTTCTGGCGGTGGAAATATATCAACTCCTTATTGATCAAACGGCACAATAGCCGTCCTCCCGTGTAGCTCAGACCTTCCTGTTCCTGTCCACAGCACTAAGCCTTCTGGGTAATGTGGTATATAAACATGTACTTCCTAATTTACAGATATTTGTATATTTATTTAAGCTTTATTTATCCAGGGGAAGACAATTAGGTACATATTTTTATTTGCAATGCTGACCGAGCAAAAAGGCAGCATTGAGTTGATAGATATGTTGAAGTATGAGGATAGTCTCTTATTGTCATACTTGCCAACCCTCCCGGATTTTCCGGGAGACTCCCGAAATTCAGCGCGTCTCCCGGAAACCTCCCGGTACAAATTTTCTCCCGAAAATCTCCCGAAATTCAGGCGGAGCTGGAGACCACGCCCCCTCAAGCTCCATGCGGACCTGAGTGAGGACAGCCTGTTCTCACGTCCGCTTTCCCACAATATAAGCAGCGTGTCTGCCCAATGACGTTATAACTGTAGAATGATCGAGGGCAAGTTCTTGGTTTCTTGTGCGGGTTTATTGTTAGGCAGTTTCATTAACGTCCTACCAGCGCAGTAACAACACACAACAACAGCAGTCGCGTTTTCGTCTACCATAAAGCAGTTTGTTTGCCGTAAACAGCAATGTTGTGACACTCTTAAACAGGACAATACTGCCATCCACTGTACATGCACCACAACACCTCCAGGCAACTTCAACCCTTTACTAATACCCTCCTCCATTCACATCCTATCCCCCCGGATTGTAAATAACCTAATGTAAATAATCAAATGTATTTCTAATGTATATACTTGTTCTTATGCTATCTGAACTCACTATGTTCTCTGCTCGCTGTACATATCCTACTAAGTAAGACCTATACTGTTTCAATGTCCATTTTTCTGTTGATGCAATTGTTGATGACTGAAGTACTGATATCAAGCAAAGCTCCTCATCCCAACCCCTGGATTGTAAATAATGTAAATAATTCAATGTATATACTATGATGATTAACTTGTGTGATGACTGTATTATGCTGATAGTATGTATTTGTACCCTGAATTGATTAACGTGGACCCAGACTTAAACAAGTTGAAAAAGTTATTCGGGTGTTACAATTAGTGGTCAATTGTACGGAATATGTACTATACTGTGCAATCTACTAATAGAAGTTTAAATCAATTAATCAATCAATCATGCATGTGTCAATAACATCTACGGCTTTTAGAGAAAGCAGTGCACAACTGCGCACACAACAGCTGTAAATATACTCCTCCCCTCTTAACCACGCCCCAACCACGCCACACCACCCGAAATCAGAGGTCTCAAGGTTGGCAAGTATGCTCATTGTATAGTCTGTCATTTTCCAACAAAAAAATATGTGCTCTGGATTACTGTCAACAGTTCAAAAATGCTCTTAACGTGCAGGGGTAAATCTGTTGGAACATAAAACAATGTTTAAGATGGATAAACACTTGTTAGGTGTAAAATATACACAGAATGCCTGCAACTTGTGGAGAACAGAGCAGACAGCAAACAATAAGGAAGTATTTAGTGGTGTTCCTTTCTGTAATGAAATGTATTTCCTACTATTAGTAATACCATTAGTAATAATGAAAGAATAGACTCATTTGATAAGATCTGAGTATTATTAGAAAAAGAACAATGATGGATCAGTCAACTAGTCACATACAACAAGAACAAGTAAAAGTGATTCTTTGTTGTACTATTCTTACAATTCAATTCATACAAACCCAAAAAATTGCCATACTGTTGGAGCTTTTGACCATTTAGAACAGTAAAGACGAGTAATTTGGAACTGTTGAACAAGTTTGATCAGATCAATTCGAAAGATGAAAACAAAATAGTCACAATCTAGATTGTTGCTTTTCCAGCTGAATCCTGTTTCCTTTTTCCTGAACAGCTTATGAAAAGCTCATCCCCCATCCTGGAACTCCTAAACTCCGACAGACCACCATCTAACTAAAACTGTGAATAGAATGATAAACTGCACATATTTTATGACTATGTTCACACCGCAGGCCAAAGTGGCCCAAATCACATTTTTTCTAGGTCTAATTTTTTCGGGCAGACTTTTTAAACTGCATGTAAAATATGATCTTTATGAGACGCCAGTGTAAACGCGCATATAGGCCCCAATGTGGCCTTGCCGTTACTTGCATGCACACTTCGATACATTAAAAACAAATGAAAATTAACAAGGATATCGCTACAGTAAAAAAAACAGTGTGTCCATATTACAGGGCGGTATAGCTCGGTTGGTAGAGTGGCCGTGCCAGCAACTTGAGGGTTGCAGGTTCGATTCCCGCTTCCGCCATCCTAGTCACTGCCGTTGTGTCCTTGGGCAAGACACTTTACCCACCTGCTCCCAGTGCCACCCACACTGGTTTAAATGTAACTTAGATATTGGGTTTCACTATGTAAAGCGCTTTGAGTCACTAGAGAAAAGCGCTATATAAATATAATTCACTTCACTACAGAGCCAACCAATGTTAACCTAAATATGGTATTCGGATATTTATGTAAAGTAAACCAGCTCTAACAGTATAGTTAAAAGTCGGTGTTAAGTCATTCATGCAAGCAGTTTCGAATTCAACTCTACATCGTGTCAATCAGTAATTGACACTTTGATCCTACATCTGGTGACTTTTGAAATCCTCTTCAATTAATTAAACAATGCCGAACAAAACTGATTTAAAATAAAACAAATAATCCACTTCAGAATGTTAGTTTGCAGTTCTAATTAAAGTTGGCTTTTTTTTTTTACTCCCTTTTTATCGCTCCTATGAGGCAATGACGTCATCTAGCAATTTCTCGCGACTTTTAGAACAGCCAATAGCTACTTTCCTTACTGAGGAGGTTACAACACTATTCAGCCCCAGGCATCCTTGAAACATTGCATCACCATATTCACTAGTGTGGAGCAAATTTCAGGTGAGTAAAGTTGATATTCCAATGCTTGTATTCTTAATTAATATATATTTTTTCTCACTAAGCAGGGTACAGTATGTACTGTATGATGTTGATCATGAAATGGTTGAAACAGTCTTTGCATTAGCGTTCATTAAGTGAATTGTGACTCCAGAATATCTACTATGATGTTTTTCACAGACCCCAAATTAATTGAGCGGACTAATGGTTGGTAAGTTTATTTATAGTATACTGCAACAGTAGACATGCGCTAGATGGTATCTTATTTTACTTTATTTTCTTAACTTACTTTATTAAACAACATTAAAAGAGAGCCACATTTGACACATATACAGCAATTACCAGAACTGAATGCAGTGTTTACCCCAGAAAATGTGTTAGTGACTGTGATAGCAGGGACCCTGCCATTCAAAACTAGGCTGCTAAATTACTAATGATTAATTTAACTATAGCTGAAAAAATAGTACAATACCAATAGGTCAGACTATTTATCCCTAAACACCATGGAGTTCATTTAGTTACATTATCATATTAACTATCGGAGACAGCTTCAGGAAACTCTTCATTTAACATATTGTCGTTTTTTGCTGCTTCAACACAGAAAAAGGTAAAGTGAAATAACTTAGTTGTTAACTGTAGGTCAATAATGCTTGTCTTTCTCTCAGACATACAGGGTTTTGCTGTCCGTAACACACACACACCGCACAGTGAGCTAACGTTACGTTAAAAGCTAATTAGCATTCACCTCAAGGACTGCGAGCAAGCTGAGCTGCCGCTTATGTTTTATAGAACGTCAACGGGGTCATAGTGATGTTACTAATAGTTGACTTGGAAGTAGGGCTGGGCGATATACGATATAAATCGCGGGTTTGTCTCTGTGCGATATAGAAAATGACTATCGTAATATTCGAGTAGACGTTCTCACGCAGTTGTTGTAATGTCACATACTGTTACGTCATAGGTCACATACGTACACGCCCTCGCTAACGTTAGCTGTGATGCTAGCGGGTTGTTGCGAGAGAAAGAAAGTGCGAATCTCGTAACAAATGAAGGAAGAATTAATTCCCAAGAAAAACAGCACAGGGCCCGCGACCCCGAAAGGGAATAAGCGGTAGAAAAAGGATGGATGGAACAGCACAGGGCCCATCGTCTGGCCGTGGTTCGGCTTCAAGCGGGAATATGTCGAATAGACAACTTTAATTTGTCAAGTGTGGGGCACAAGTGTTGCTACCAAAAGTAGCATTACTGTTAATATATAGCATCATTTGAAAAGTCACCTGCTAATAACTTTAATAAATACAGTTTTGGTAAATTGACTTAGTTGTGGATCGTGAGATCGACAGGCGGATCGGTGCGGCGTCTTCAGTAATCCGGACGTTGTACCGATCCGTTGTGGTGGAGAAGGAGCTGAGCCGGAAGGCCAAGCTCTCAATTTACCGGTCGATCTACGTTCCCATCCTCACCTATGGTCATGCGCTATGGGTCATGACCGAAAGGATAAGATCACGGGTACAAGCGGCCGAAATGAGTTTCCTCCGCCGTGTGGCGGGGCTCTCCCTTAGAGATAGGGTGAGAAGCTCTGCCATCCGGGAGGAACTCAAAGTAAAGCCGCTGCTCCTTCACATCGAGAGGAGCCAGATGAGGTGGTTCGGGCATCTGGTCAGGTTGCCACCCGAACGCCTCCCGAGGGAGGTGTTTAGGGCACGTCCAACCGGTAGGAGGCCACGGGGAAGACCCAGAACACGTTGGGAAGACTATGTCTCCCGGCTGGCCTGGGAACGCCTCGGGATCCCCCGGGAAGAGCTAGACGAAGTGGCTGGGGAGAGGGAAGTCTGGGTTTCCCTGCTTAGGCTGTTGCCCCCGCGACCCGACCTCGGATAAGCGGAAGAAGATGGATGGTAGGATGGATGGACTTAGTTGTGATTTCCTTCTCTGCATTAAAGTTTAAAAGTAGCATATATTAGTGCAGTATGAACAAGAATGTTTTAATGTAGACACATAGAATCACCATACTGCCGTGATCATATGTATCCAGTGTTCATTCAAGGCTAAGGCAAAATACCAAGAAATATATCGTATATATATAGGGACGGCGTGGCGCAGTGGGAGAGTGGCCGTGCGCAACCCGAGGGTCACTGGTTCAAATCCCACCTAGAACCAACCTCGTCACGTCCGTTGTGTCCTGAGCAAGACACTTCACCCTTGCTCCTGATGGGTGCTGGTTGGCGCCTTGCATGGCAGCTCCCTCCAACAGTGTGTGTGAATGTGTGTGTGAATGGGTAAATGTGGAAGTAGTGTCAAAGCGCTTTGAGTACCTTGAAGGTAGAAAAGCGCTATACAAGTACAACCCATTTATCATTTATTTATATCGCGATATGGCCTAAAAATATTGCGGTATTAAAAAAAGGAAATATCGCCCAGCCCTACTTGGAAGTGTTTATTATAATTTGGGGAGAGTCCGCTGCCTTATGCTTACCTGCTGAAAACATATTTCTGCTCACTCCACCACAGGAGCACTGACTCCATGTGCTCTGAAAACGAACTGCTGATTAGCTGTTACATGCGCTGTGAATACGCACTGCTAATTGGCTGTTACCGCTCTGCGTGTAACCAATCAGATGGTTCTGTGGGTGGGACAATGCTGCAGAGACGTACTGACAGAGGCAGTACGAAGCGGTGGCTCTTTGTTAAGGCGGCTGCCATAACAAAACGCTTCGGGAAACCCTAGATTGCTGAAGCATCTTTCATCAAAGTTAACCTGTCTTCATACTGGGGCTGGGCGATATATCGATATACGATATATATCGCGGGTTAGTCTCTGTGCGATATAGAAAATGAGTATATCGTAATATTTGAGTAGACGTTCTCACGCAGATGCGGGCATTCAGGCTCTTCTCCCTCTTTCCTGTGTCTCCTCACAGACAAGCAGGCGCACATTCATACGTCACTTACTGTCACACCATACGTATACGCCCTCGCCCAGCGGAGAGGTAGCGGCGTGGCTAACAACATTAGCTGTGATGCTAGCGGGTTGTTGCGGAGAAAGAAGGTGCGAATCTCGTAACAAATGAAGGAAGAATTAATTCCCAAGAATAACAGCACGGGGCCCATCGTCTAGCGGTGGTTCGGCTTCAAGTGGGAATATGTCGAATAGACAACTTTAATTTGTCATGTGTGGGGCACAAGCGTTGCTACCAAAAGTGGCATTAATGCTAATATGTAGCATCATTTGAAAAGGCACCTGCTAATAACTTTAATAAATACAGTTTAGGTAAATTGACTTAGTTGTGATTTCCTTCTCTGCATGAAAGTTTAAAAGTAGTATACATTAGTGCATTATGAACAAGAATGTTTTAATGTAGACACATAGAATCATCATACTGCTGTGACTATATGCATCAAGTGTTCATTCAAGGCTAAGGCAAAATATCGTTATATATATATCTTATATAGCGATATGGCCTAAAAATATCACGGTATTAAAAAAAGGCAATATCGCCCAGCCCTACTGTACTTCATACTACACCAAATGCTTAAAAAATGTCTTAACTATGTAATGTTTGTATTTTATATATAAACACCCGTTTTTAGGCACATTAATAGGTAACTATTTGTTGACTGTTTTCGTAGTCAATAAGTTTACTCTTTTTTTAAATGAACAGAACATGTTGCTGTGTGTCTTGTTTAGCCGGGAGCAGAATGTCAGGCTGTGTAATATTACACTTGATGACTTCCTAAAAGGTCAGTCTAAACGTTAAAATAAAACAATGTTACAATCAAGATTAGGTGTGTCGAGCCAATATTAATATCAAATATTTGTCCAAAATCAGCATGTTTTAAATTATTTCAGCTTGCATTGAACAATGTTGCAAACTAAAACTGCACATTTGTCATTATAAACAAGTATCACATAATTATTATTGGGTAGCATGTACACACACAAGGGATGTCCCGATCCAGGTTTTTGCACTTCCGATCCGATACCGATATTGTTTTTGCACTTCCGATCCGATATCGATACTGGCCGATACTGGCCTATCCGAGCATGTATTAAAGTTAAAGTTATTTCAATCAATCAATCAATGTTTATTTATTTAGCCCTAAATCACAAATGTCTCAAAGGACTGTACAAACCATTACGACTACGACATCCTCTGAAGAACCCACAAAAGGGCAAGGAAAACTCACACCCAGTGGGCAGGGAAAATTCACATCCAGTGGGACACCAGTGACAATGCTAACTATTAGAAACCTTGGAGTGGACCTCAGTAGTGGGAACCCCCTCCTCCCCTTTAGCCTACTTAGTTGTCAGATTCATGCTGAAAAGGATTTTAGTACGCTTGCTGATAGCGGGGTGTATAAAATAGTCAGTGTTTGTCATGGATGCAAAGGATTATGGGTATTTGCTGTGTTGCGTTTATGTTGTCATTCTTGTTTGGTGTGGCTTCACAGCGTGGCGCATTGTATTAAGAGTGTTAAAATTGTTTATATCACAACCATTAGTGTACTCTGTGTCACCCAGTATGCCTTACAGTCGTGTGCGTGTGTCTGCGGAAGCCACACAAAACATGTTGCTGGACTGACAAGCAGATCGTACATGCTGTAGAAGGCGACAAAGCCAATGGCCTCATAGCACGCCCTAATACTTATTAACTAGTTGACTGCCAGCATTCGTTCTAGAGAATATTTGCGTGTCCTATTGTCTTCTTCGCCTTGTGACACGGGTCCTAAATTGCTCTTTGAATGGTAAAGGATACCGATCCCTGAACCATGTATATCAAATATTTCCGAATAGTTCAACCGCCACCCGCCCGAATCTAATTAAAATCTAGTTTTTCGTCATGTCACCCGCCCGACACGCGGTTTATCCGCGGACTCCGCGGATGAGACCGCAAACCGCGCATCTCTACTGTGGATGTTTTGAAGGTGTTCTGGAAAATGCGGAATGGAGTTTAGGGAGCAGCAGAAGAGTGGAATGTATTATTTAAATCGGTGTGTTGGAAAACACGGACTGGAGTTTTTTTGAAAACTGGATCTGGATCGGCATTTTCCCATGCCTTGCCGATACGCATTTTTTGGCAAATATCGGCGGCCGATCTGATCCAAATATCGGATTGGAACAACCCTAACACACACACAAAGTCTCCAAGGCAGAAGCTTTTAGAAATGATCCAGTAACAAACGTGTAGGCATCATTCAGCCATGAGCTTAATCTAATGAATTATTGGTTGGTTGTACGCCAAAAAACAATAAAACTAATTGGCACCTCACTTCTAAACCTTACATTTGGTTAGTGCTTTTGATAAAAACCATGGTTCTCTTAAATAATTTCACTTGGCCAAGATAGGATCCAGCACCCCTTTGATAAAGCGGTAAAAAATGGATGGATGGGTGTTTGCCCTCGATGTTCTCTTGTATAAGGGAATTATTCTTTGAACTTGTAAATATTAACAAAGACAACAACAACAAATAATGATTCGCAGAAAGTGCTTTATTTATCGGACTGTAAGGCGCACTTAAAATCCTTTCATTTGCAAATAAAATCGACAGTGCGCCTTATACTCCAGGGTGCATTATATATGTATTAGTTCTGTTGTGGTACATGTTGTCATGATAAGTAGATGGCAGTCACACAAAAAAGAGTAACATGTGGACTGCAGGTTGACGTCTGTTTAATAAATGACACAAGAATGTACTGGTAAGCAAGAATCACAAAAACTTTGATGTTTTATTGAAAATATAAAACATAATCCGGTGCGCAAAAATATTTAAGTATGATTTTGGTGAACTATTAAGGTGCACCGCTTGATGGATTGTCGGAACATTACTGCTACCGTAGTCAAAAGGTACTGTGCTTCAATATACAGGTATTATTATGGTGTGTGTATAAGGACCCCAAAATTGCACTTATTAGGAGACAATATCTGGCATTTTGTTCCCACCTATAATGCAAAAAAACAACTTTTCTTACTTATTGGTGGTACCTGCTGTTGTGTATTTGGGATCTGCATAAGTCCCAAAAATGTGTGCGCGTCCATCATTGTAATCCGCACCGTATTCAATAAGCTCTGTATTTTTGTATATCCTCTTGTTGTTGCCATTTATAATATAAAGTAACAAACAGTTCTAACTTATGTGTCAGTTGACTCACTATTTTAGCGCAAAAAAACTACAGCAAAAATGATGGGCAGAGGACTCTGTCAAAGTGGAGCCACATAAATAAGACCACCAACAAAACAGCGCACTCTTGACAGGCTGTCAGAAAGTAGCTTGAAAACGGTCTGTAAAACATACTCAATGCAACATTTTGACCAAAGAACCACCATTACATGTTATGTAGACCAAAAGGAAAGGTTTTAATTGTAAAAAAAAAAAATCATGACAATCTGGTGTGCCTTGTGTTCCTAAAAATAGGGTAACTACCCTTAGTATGAACACTACCGTTTTAAGTGATTGAGGACACCTGGCAGTGATTGCTGAACAACAACAGAGCAGCCCAACACTTCAAATTGTGCAAAAGTTCATTCATATCAAAGGTTCGACTTTAAATATGAAACTAATATGTGATATTAACTCACTACATGCAAAGCGAGATATGTCAAGCTTTTGTTTGTTATAATTTTAAAAATGTTCTGAGATGTCCAATTCGAAGTTTTCATAAACCTCAAAATCATAATCATCAAAATTATATCAAAATAAATCTTGAAATATATCGGGTTGCATTTTATTAGTTTATGTCATATATTAGTTTCACCTTGTAAATCTAATTGCTGGAATAAACACAATATTAAAATGTTTTGAGTTTCACCTGTATTTCTTTTATTGTTTCAAGGTAGTTCAACAGCTAGCTTCGCTTGTTTTTCCTCTCTGTGTAACATGTTTAGCCTCATCTTCGGCTCCTCTAGTACTGATACACTCAGAAATGTAGTTTATTTATCAAAAATTGAGGATTATTGACTTCGGGAGGTGGCTCCACTGGGTGTATGGATATAAAGTTAGCTGTTAGCTGCCTCAAGGGCAGTTTATTCCGACCAGCGGACTGAGCATCGAAAATTCAGTTGAAAGCCTTTGAAATTAAGTAAAACAAAGCGATCGGTCCGTTTACTAGGAGGGAACATTTTCAAAGCACATATGTATGCGCACATACATATCTATATTACGGTTTCTTAACAACAAAGAGCTGCCGCCTAAGCTAAAGTGTTAACAAGCTACTCCACTTCGTTCTGTCTCTGTTAGTACTCTCTGCAGCACCGAGCATTGTCCCACCCACAGAACCATCAGATTGGTTACACGCAGAGCGGTAACAGCCAATCAGCAGTGCATATTCGGAGCGGTAACAGCCAATCGGCAGTGCATATCCAGAGCGCATGGAGTCTGCGCTCCAGCGTCGTGATGAGCAGATAGGTGGTAAGCATCAGGCAGAGGACTCTCCCCAAATTATAATAAACACCTCTCAGTCAACTACTAGTAACATCACTATGAGCCCATTGACGTTCTAGAAACAAACGGCCGCTCGGCTCGCTCGTCCTTGAGGTGAAGGCTAATTAGATCATTGTGTGTGTGTGTGTGTGTGTGTGTGTGTGTGTGTGTGTGTGTGTGTGTGTGTGTGTTACGGACAGCAAAGCTCTGTCTGTCTATTATTTCACTTAACCTTTTTCTATGTTGATTGAAGCAGTAAAAAGGACATTATGATACATGTGTGCGTGTGGGCATTCATTTATTTATGTACTAGGGATGCACCGGATAATCGGTAACCGAATATATTCGGCCGAATATGGCAAAAAAAAGCCACATTCGGCTTTCGGTGGAATGAGTTAAAAGCAAAGCCGAATAGTGGCGTGTGATGCAATGACGCCATTTTTGGACGCGGTGACGCAATCAACCAACGTGCAGTGACGGGGTGACGTTGTAACCTGGCGCCTTCAGAAAAATGTCAGCAGTGTGGAGATATTTTAAAGTGTCGGAAAGTGACAAAAGTATTGCAGTTTGCAACGAATGTTCAGCCAAACTGTCTCGAGGAGGTGCCTCAGCAAAGACCTTCAGCACTACTTCAGCAGCTGAAAGGAGAGCTGGTCACACAGCACGAGAATGCCCACCCCGTCTGTGGCCGACGTCTTTGAGAGGACAAAAAAGTTTGCGACTGACAGTGCCAAAGCAAACTGAATTACAAATAAGGTAATGGAGTTTATGAATTGGACATATTAAAGCCACTTGAAGACAGTGAAGTGACGCACAGAGAGGGTGCGGAGAGAAAAAGAATGCGCACCACAGAGGCAGCCCGTGCGCCCTCACTCTCTGACATGTTTGAAGAAATCCTCCAGGAAAACGACTCAGATTCCAGGCAGACGAGTACGAGTGCAACTGCTCAACAGCTGGACTGTTACCTGTCAGAAGTCCTCATCCCCAGGAGTGACAATCCTCTAACATATTGGAGGACCAATCGAGACCGCTTTCCTAACTTAGCACTGATGGCACGCAGGTAATAACAGTTTTACAGCACTTTTCAAACCATAACTACAAAGTGGTTTACAGTGTTTTTTATTTTGTGTTTGTCTTTTAAAGTGGTTTACACTTGTAAAAACAAAAGATATATTTAATTAATAAAATATAAAACAACATAGGAATATTACAATAATGTGCATAAGAGAAATTGTGTTTATAACAATAAGCTGATGGGAAAGGGATTCGTTCATTTTCTGTATTATTTCTTTTTATTGCTTGATAATAATGAACTGAACCTACAATGTTGTTTCCATTCCAAGGTACTTGTCTGCTCCATGCACCAGCACAGGACAGTGAGAGGCTGTTTAGTGCCGCATACAATGTCCTTGATGAGAGGAGGAACAGACTGACATGTGACAAAGCAGAGAAGCTACTGTTCATAAAGATTAACCTGCCACTGTTCCTGAAGGAATAGGCTAAGTAGACTTATGCCAAAAGGACAATAGTTAATTTGTTATTTGCACTCAGGTTTTTTCAATGCACTTTAATGCATATTTTTGTTGGAATGTCTACAGCAGGGGTCAGCATAGGTTCAATCATGGGCCAGATTTCTTAACCTTTTTTGGGGGGCTTGTCTGACATCTAAGACAAATTAAAATTGTTTTATACATAGTTAGTTTCCTTCTTTTTATTCTTTTTATTGACAAATCTGTTCTGGCCTGGGATATGTTATTTACCTGTATGAGGTTACAAGCACACACTTATTGAGATTTAGTGGGGCCTCTGTTTACATTATTAGCCAGTTGTGTAGGCTACCTGTATAAGTGTATGAAGTTACAAGCACACACTTATCTGAGATTTACTTGAGCATTCTGTTTACATGATTAGCCTGTAGTGTAGGCTACCTGTATAGGTGTATGAGGTTACAAGCACACACTTATTGAGATTTAGTGGGGCCTCTGTTTACATTATTAGCCTGTTGTGTAGGCTACCTGTATAAGTGTATGAGGTTACAAGCACACACTTATCTGAGATTTACTTGAGCCTTCTGTTTACATGATTAGCCTGTAGTGTAGGCTACCTGTATAAGTGTAAGAGGTTACAAGCACACACTTATTGAGATTTACTTGAGCCTTCTGTTTACTTAATTAGCCCATGTATCTACTGTGGCTAAGCAGACTTTTGCCAAAAGCACAATAATTCATTTGTTGTGGGTTTATCCACTTTAATCAACTTAATTTTTTTGGGGAATGTATGTTTTGTTTGAAGGCCTAATATAAATGAAAAACTTTGTGCTTTTTTTGAAAAGCAAAGACTACTGGAATATTAAAAAAATGTCAATATTCAATAAAAATTTACTTTATTTGAAAAACATGTCTAAAAATGTATTCTAGGCTATTTAAGCAATATAAAAAAAATTGTGAAAAACTACATTCAGTATTCGGTATTCGGCCTTCGGCCAAGCGTTTGAATTTTATTCGGCTTCGGCCACAAATTTTCATTTCGGTGCATCCCTACTATGTACGTATACATTTATATACAAAACCTAAAATCAGTGAAGTTGGCACCTTGTGTAAATTGTAAATAAAAACAGAATAAAATTATTTGCAAATCCTTTAAAACTTATATTTAATTTAATTCACTGCAAAGACAACATATTTAATGTTCAAACTGAAAAGCGATATTTTTTTTTGCAAATAATCATTAACTTAGAATTTAATGGCAGCAACACATTGCAAAAAAGCTGGCACAGTGGGATTTGTACCACTGTGTTACAAGGCCTTTACTTTTAACAACACTCAGTAAATGTTTTGGAACTGAGGAGACCTATTTTTGAAGCTTTTCATGTGGAATTCTTTCCCATTCTTGCTTGATGTACAGCTTAAGTTGTTCATCAGTCCGGGGTCTCTGTTGCCGTATTTTACACTTCATAATGCGCCACACATGTTCAATGGGAGACAGGTCTGGACTACAAGCAGGCCAGTCTAGTACCCGCACTCCAGGCATGTGATTTGACCACAATGAAAAAGACTGAAATAATTTCCGGGGGTGTGGGGGACGAAGGCTATTTGTTTTTCACCAATTTAACATGCTAAAATTAACAAAGACAGCACCATTTGAAGAAAATATTTTAGTGTTTAAAGACATGAAACATCATTAACAGAACATACATACCCCAAATATCCTGACTAATCACTGTATATGGTTCAGTCCCAACAGTATTTAGTCACTAATATTTACATCTTGTGTTCATTTCACATCCACAAGTGTCACATTGATCAGTGTTATTATCTACAGTTTATTTACAGTATTACCACATTACTTCAGTTCACTTCACACATTTACTTGCTTGGAGAGCCCTTACATGAGCTTTCCTTGCAAAATTCTGAACAGCCTACATTTTCCTTTTGGTGTCTGCTTTTGTAGCTTCTTTTTTGGATTTCACTGCCAACTTCTGCCTCTTGGACTCTCTCTCCACAGGTTTGCCAAGATTTATTATTATACAAAATAAATTTCAAAGTTAAGACTATTACATGATGTATGCTATCAGAAAGTAGAATTAATTGTAAAATACATAACCACTAATAACAATTCACAGTTTTAATCTATATGCCTAATTGCCTACAAGTTTAGTCATAAATATAACAAAATACCAAATGTAAACATTTCATTCTTTTCGCCAAAATAGGATATAAATTTATGAAAATAATTAAACCTGTTTTGTATTGTTTACTCATATTTGAAAATAAGAAATAAGAATAATGTGAGGACACTGACATATTGCATGAAACAAGTGTGAAAATATTTACCTTCAAGATTGTTACACCACTGACAATATTGTTTCAAGAGACTACATAAGAACTTAATATTACAAAATAGTAGTATATGCAAATTTATTTCAAATAAATTGCTAACTGGAATCAATAATGTGACTCTTTGAATTTCTGTGATTTCATAATATATTTTCAAGTGGCTTTTTATTTTTAGAAAAACCCATTTATATTTTGCAAAGCAATAATTGGTAATATCTAAAACAAACATGCGTATTTCACAAGCCAATATTTTTTAGCCTACCTCATTATTAACTACCCTGTCTGCAACTGAAGTGGGTTGTTTGGGTGGATATTTCCTCTCGATGTCTACGGCAGTTGTCAATGTAAACAAAGGATGAAGTCCGTAAGGTTTGCTAACTTTCGGTTGACATCCAAAAGTACCAGCTAGTGAAAAGTTTGTTTTCCTTGCTTCAAGTTGTTTCATATGTTTTTGGCGTTTCGCACGTACTTTCAAAGCCTTGAAACCGTGTGATCCATAGTCAATATTATAATGACACCACATGCAGAAAACTTTTCCGGGACGATCGATTTTCCGAATAAAATCGCCGAACAAAGTCGTAACGTCCTTCTTCCCACCGGTATTAGTGATTTCCCTTTCCATCCAGTCCCATCAAAAGTTATTTTTGAAATGTTTATCAATTTCTTTTACTCGTGAAGCGTCCTTTCTCTCGAGAACCGACATCGTTTACATTTGGAAAATGGTGGTAATAACGTCATCATTCATAACAGATGTCCTGATTGGTCACAAGGAACATATCGACCGATCAACTACGGCGTAATATAAGCTACATCTCGATTACAAAAGACGAATCGGCAAGTAAACGAATCTTGACTTAGGGCCGGGGAAAAAAACGGAAAAACGGAAGATCTTTTTTTTTTTCCCCCGAGATTAAAAAAGACGGAATTCCGACTTTGGATGGAAAAATCACATGCCTGCCGCACTCTTACTACAAAGCCACGCTGTTGTAACACGTGCCGATTGTGGCTTGGCATCGTCTTGCTGAAATAAGCCGCGGTGTCCATGAAAAAGACCTTGCTTGGATGGCAGCATATCTTGCTCCAAAACTTGGACGTACCTTTTCGCATCAATGGTGCCTTCACAGATGTGTAAGTTACCCATGCTTTGGGCACTAATACACCTCAGATGCTGGCTTTTGAACTTTGCACCTATAACAGTCGAGATGGTTCTTTTCCTCTTTGGTCCAAAAGACACAACGTCCACAGTTTCCGAAAACAATTTGAAATGTGGACTTGTCAGACCACAGAACACTTTTCCACTTTGCATCAGTCCATCTTAGATGAGCTCAGGCCCAGCGAAGCCGGCAGCGTTTCTGAGTGTTGTTGATGAATCATTTTCGTTTTGCATAGTAGAGTTTTAACTTGCACTTACAGATGTAGCGACCAACTGTAGTTACTGACGGTGTTTTCTGAAGTGTTCCTGAGCCTATGTGGTGATATCCTTTACACACTGATGTCGGTTTTTGATCGAAGGTCATGGGCATTGTCGCTTACGTTCAGTGATTTCTTCAGATTCTCTGAACCTTTTGATGATATTACGGACCGTAGCTGGTGAAATTCCTAAATTCCTTGCAATAGCTCGTTGAAACATCTTTTTCTTAAGCTGTTCGACAATTTGCTCACGCATTTGTTCACCAAGTGGAGAACCTCGCCCCATCCTTGTCTGTGAATGACTGACAATTTCATGGAAGCTGCTTTTATACCCAATCATTTTAGTTTAAATTAAATGTTGATTCTCAATATTATATATAAATGTTAAATCTAAATGCTAAAAGTAATAGTTAAATCTAAATCGAAATGTTTAATCTAAATATAAAACTTTCAAATCCAAGTTCTATTAATTAAATTCAAGGTTTATTATTATTCTTCTTTGCACTTTGCGAGAGATTTAGCGCTCACATTTAGGTTTAACATTTAGGCTTATTTTTTTTAAATTTAGCGCTCACATTTAGATTTGCGATTTATATTTAACATTTAAGCTTGGATTTGGGATTAAGATTTAACATTTAGCTCTCACATTTACTTTAAAGACGCATATTTGACATTTACGTTTAGATTTAACATTTGGGTTTAGATTTAACATAATCTTTAGATTCAACATTTAGGTTTAGATTTACTATTTAGCACACACATTTAGATTTAGATTTAACATTTAGACTTAGATATGACATTTAGCGTTCCCGTTTGGATTTAGTTATCACATTTAGGTTTACATTTAAGATTTAGGTTAAGATCTAACATTTAGGTATAGATTAAACATTTATATTTCGATACAACATTTAGGTTTAGATTTAATATTTAACGCTCACATTTAGATTTATGGGCAGCACGGTGCAACAGGAGTTAGTGCATGTGCCTCACAATACGAAAGTCGTGAGTTCAAACCCGGGCCCGTGACTGCGTGGGTTCCTTCCGGGTACTCCAGCATCCTCCCACCTCCAAAGACGTGCACCTGGGGATAGGTTGATTGGCAACACTAACAGCACGTTCAGTGGAAGGCTCAGACTCCCAAAATGTAACACGGAACGACACAGGAGGTCCTTCATACCGACAGCCATCAGACTGTATAATGCATATGTTCCTTCTTGACTCACTTAAAATGTAGAATATATATATATATATATATATATATATATATATATATATATATACACATCAATCAATCAATCGTTTACTTATATAGCCCTAAATCACTAGTCTCTCAAAGGGCTGCACAAACCACTACGACATCCTCGGTAGGCCCACATAAGGGCAAGGAAAACTCACACCCAGTTGGACGTCGGTTACAATAATGACCCAGTGGGACATCGGTGACAATGATGACAATGAGAACCTTGGAGAGGAGGAAAGCAATGGATGTCGAGCGCATCTAACATGATACTGTGAAAGTTCAATCCATAATGGATCCAACACAGTCGCGATAGTCCAGTCCAAAGCGGATCCAACACAGCAGCGAGAGTCCCGTTCACAGCGGAGCCAGCAGGAAACCATCCCAAGCGGAGGCGGATCAGCAGCGCAGAGATGTCCCCAGCCGATACACAGGCAAGCAGTACATGGCCACCGGATCGGACCGGACCCCCTCCACAAGGGAGAGTGGGACATAGGAGAAAAAGAAAAGAAACGGCAGATCAACTGGTCTAAAAAGGGAGTCTATTTAAAGGCTAGAGTATACAAATGAGTTTTAAGGTGAGACTTAAATGCTTCTACTGTGGTGGCATCTCAAACTTTTACTTTATATATATATATATATATATATATATATATATATATATATATATATATATATATATATATATATATATATATATATATATATATATATATACATACTTTTGACAAGAACAAGAAAGTTTGATCATATTACGCCTGTACTGGCTCACCTGCACTGGCTTCCTGTGCACTTAAGATGTGACTTTAAGGTTTTACTACTTACGTATAAAATACTACACGGTCTAGCTCCAGCCTATCTTGCCGATTGTATTGTACCGTATGTCCCGGCAAGAAATCTGCGTTCAAAAGACTCCGGCTTATTAGTGATTCCTAGAGCCCAAAAAAAGTCTGCGGGCTATAGAGCGTTTTCCGTTCGGGCTCCAGTACTCTGGAATGCCCTCCCGGTAACAGTTCGAGATGCTACCTCAGTAGAAGCATTTAAGTCTCACCTTAAAACTCATCTGTATACTCTAGCCTTTAAATAGACCTCCTTTTTAGACCAGTTGATCTGCCGCTTCTTTTCTTTCTCCTATGTCCCCCCCTCCCTTGTGGAGGGGGTCCGATCCGATGACAATGGATGAAGTACTGGCTGTCCAGAGTCGAGACCCAGGATGGACCGCTCGTCGGGACCCAGGATGGACCGCTCGCCTGTATCGGTTGGGGACATCTCTACGCTGCTGATCCGCTTGAGATGGTTTCCTGTGGACGGGACTCTCGCTGCTGTCTTGGATCCGCTTGAACTGAACTCTCGCGGCTGTGTTGGAGCCACTATGGATTGAACTTTCACAGTATCATGTTAGACCCGCTCGACATCCATTGCTTTCGGTCCCCTAGAGGGGGGGGGTTGCCCACATCTGAGGTCCTCTCCAAGGTTTCTCATAGTCAGCATTGTCACTGGCGTCCCACTGGATGTGAATTCTCCCTGCCCACTGGGTGTGAGTTTTCCTTGCCCTTTTGTGGGTTCTTCCGAGGATGTTGTAGTCGTAATGATTTGTGCAGTCCTTTCAGACATTTGTGATTTGGGGCTATATAAATAAACATTGATTGATTGATTGATTGATATATGTGTGTTACATATTATTTATTATTATTATTGTTTATTGTGAGCGAATTGTGGTGCTGAATTTCCCCCAGGGATCAATAAAGTACTTTCTATTCTATTCTATTCTAAATTGGCCTTAAGTGTGTGAATGTGAGTGGGAATGTTGTCTGTCTATCTCTGTTGGCCCTGCGATGAGGTGGCGACTCGTCCAGGGTGTACGCCGCCTTCTGCCCGATTGTAGCTTAGATAGGCTTCAGCGCCCCCTCGACCCTGAAGAGAATAAGCGGTAACAGAAAATGGATGGATGGATGGATTTAGATTCATGATTTATATTAATATTTAACATTTAGGTTTAGATTCTACATTTAGGTTTAGATATAACATTTACATTTATATTTAGGATTTAGGTTTAGATATAACACTTGAATTTAAGATTTAGGTTTAGCAATTACATTTAAATTTAACATTTAAATATATTTAGAGTCAACATTTAGTTAAAACTTAAATGTGATAAAAATGAAGTAAATGTGAGAAAACTGAGTTAAATCTGAGAAATATATCGGCTAAAAAGTGTGCCTAAACTTTTACATTTTGCAACCAATACACTTACTGTAACTTCAGTCCATATATGCGGCTTTACAAAAAGTTGACTTTTAAATCATCAGTATTGTGAATTGATTTCCATCCATCCATCAATTTTCTATCACTTGTCCCTGTCGTGAGGTGGCTGTATCCCAGCTGCATTCGGGGCTGCATTCGGGCGTAAGGCGTGGAACGCCCTGGACCTCATTGCAGGGCCCACATTCACACTCACATTCACACACTGAGGCCAATTTAAGGTTGCCAATCAACCAAACCCCAGGTGCATGTCTTTGGAGGTGGGAGGAAGCTGGACTTCCCGGAGGGATCCCATGCAGTCACAGGGAGAACATGCAGACTCATCACCGTTCAGGTTTCTGTATAGATAAGTACGATTTCAAAATAAGTACTGTATTCTTAAGTAACGTTTGTGTTGTTTTGCATGTAATCTTCTATAAGTTATTCAAATAAAGCTTACAAAAAAGAAAACCATGGCAACTGTGACAATGGGCACAATCATAACTGCCGTAGAACAAGTTGACGGAAGTGACATAGCTTCACACAAGCGTGGACCGATCGTGTCTTCCTTAACCGATTGTGTTGTGAAACTAGTTCCCGAAAATATAAGGAAGAATAAATGCATTACTTCATCGGTGCCCTCAACCACAGGAACGCATTTAATTCTCGAAACACAACCGCACACCTCGCCGTTCTCTGGGCACTTTCTCTAAAAACAAAAAGTTGCATGGCAAACCTGCGTTGGTGTTGGTGCTGGTTTTAATACTTCCCTTCTTTTCTCAACCGCCATTGTTTGCCCGTGCTGTATAGCTGGTTGCTAACGTAGCAGGCCACCTGTCGTCAGCGCAAAGCCCCCACGAACAGCTACAAACCCTGTTTCCATATGAGTTGGGAAATTGTGTTAGATGTAAATATAAACAGAATACAATGATTTGCAAGTAATTTTCAACCCATATTCAGTTGAATATGCTACAAAGACAACATATTTGATGTTCAAACTGATAAATATTTTTTTTTTGCAAATAATCATTAACTTTAGAATTTGATGCCAGCAACACGTGACAAAGAAGTTGGGAAAGTTGGCAATAAATACTGATAAAGTTGAGGAATGCTCATCAAACACTTATTTTGAACATCCCACAGGTGTGCAGGCTAATTATGAACAGGTGGGTGCAATGTTTGGGTATAAAAACAGCTTCGCAAAAAATGCTCAGTCTTTCACAAGAAAGCAGGGGACGAGCAAATAGTCAAACAGTTTAAGAACAACATTTCTCAAAGTGCAATTGCAAGAAATTTAGGGATTTCAACATCTATGATCCATAATATCATCAAAAGGTTCAGAGAATCTGGAGAAATCACGCCACGTAAGCGGCATGGCCAGAAACCAACATTGAATGACCGTGACCTTCAATCCCTCGGACTCAGGAACACTTCAGAAAACCACTGTCACTAAATACAGTTTGTCGCTACATCTGTAAGTGCAAGTGAAAGCTCTACTATGCAAAGCGAAAGCCATTTATCAACAACATCCAGAAACGCCGCCGGCTTCTCTGAGCCCAAGTTTATCCAAGATGGATTGATGCAAAGTGGAAAAGTGTTCAGTGGTCTGACGAGTCCACATTTCAAATTATTTTTGGAAATATTCGACATCGTGTCATCCGGACCAAAGGGGAAGCAAACTATCCACACTGTTATCGACGCAAAGTTCAAAAGCCAGCATCTGTGATGGTATGGGGGTGCATTAGTGCCCACGGCATGGGTAACTTACACATTTGTGAAGGCACCATTAATGCTGAAAGGTACATACAGGTTTTGGAACAACATATGCTGCCATCTAAGCACCGTCATTTTCATGGACGCCCCCTGCTTATTTCAGCAAGACAATGCCAACCCACCTTTAGCACGTGTTACAACAGCGTGGCTTCGTAAAAATTGAGTGTGGGTACATTCCTGGCCCGCCTGTAGTCCATTATGAAGCGTAAAATACAACAGCGGAGACCCCGGACTATTGAACGACTGAAGCTCTACATAAAACAAGAATGGAAAAGAATTCCACTTTCAAAAGCTTCAACAATTAGTTTCCTCAGTTCCCAAACATTTATTGAGTGTTGTAAAAAGAAAAGGTGATGTAACACAGTGGTGAACATGCCCTTTCCCAACTACTTTGGCACGTGTTGCAGCCATGAAATTCTGAAATTATTTGCAAAAAAAAAATAAAGTTTTTGAGTTTGAACATCAAATATCTTGTCTTTGTAGTGCATTCAATTTAATATGGGTTGAAAATGATTTGCAAATCATTGTACTCCGTTTATATTTACATCTAACACAATTTCCTAACTCATGGAAACGGGGTTTGTACAACCGCGCACCGAGGGACCCCGTACACATCCACCTCTCAAAGACTCGAGAAAATAACGAACATAATAACGTTTTATTTGTTCAAAGACATATGTCCTATACTGTGAGGAGTACAATAAATGTGTTGCTTTTATTTTTTTATAGCTTAATATTGAAATAAAAGCCAAGTTCACATACTGTGTGTTTAAAATAAAAAGTGCAATAAAATATGTTTTATTGACAGTAAATAATCTTCATTTCAATAATGATGAAAATAATTGTGATTAATATTTTGGCCATACTCGAGCAGCTCTACTATCAGATCAGTGCCGAGGTGCAAAACAACACGGGCCGAGAGGGATAAAACAGATTTTTTAGCGTGCACGGCCCATATCCAGTCCAGTTATAGTATATATTGCTGTCTGTGTATCCAATGTTCACTTTTGACTTTGTTGCATGTTGTAAGAATAGTCAGTGACATTCTATTTGTGTAGTTATTAGCCTCAACCCTGTTGGGATGTCGCATGGCTGCAGTTGTGTGACCTCAAGTATGCAAAAATCCAGGAGAGCAGAAAGCCGGTAAGATGATTTTAATTTCATCAAAGTAAAAGATATAAACAGAAAGCAGTCTTGCATGGAGATGTTCCCAACATGGTTTTAACTTCGAGCACTGAGGAGTGCTCGAGTGAAACATAAATAGACCTATGTTGATTGACAGCAGCTGAGGACCGCTGCCAATCAACGGCGAGTGTGACAAAAACAGTGCTCAGCGGAGTAAACAGGAAGTATGACAAAATAAGAGCACTGAACAGGAAATAAAGTACAAAACACGAAAAACTATCAGAAAGTAAGTGACAGATCGTTACAGGACCTCCCCCTCAAGGAACAGATACCAGATGTTCCCTGGAAAAGAAAAAATGGAAAAAAATGTCCACAAAGTAAGGGAGGATGGAAGGAGGATTTGGTGGAAGGTCGCCAAACCTCGTGTCCCCGCAGCCAGCGAGGGAAAGTCAGGTGGCGACGGCGCGTAGAGCGCCGCTGGAACTGGCGGGGCGGGCGGCCACGGAACAGCCACATCATTGGCCGAAAAAGAGACGAGTGCATCCCGCGAGGAGGACGCCCAGGGCACGGCCACATCCGCGGCTGACGTGGAGGCGGGCGCGCTGAAGCAGGCCCGGAGACAGCAGACAAAGCGGCGGGGGCTGCAGCCAAAACAGATACCTCTGCAGGAGGCGGCTGAGGAGCCGATGTTGGTGCCGGCGTGGAAGCGGCAGACGTCATCAACGGCGTGGAAGCGGCAGACGTCATCAACGGCGTGGAAGCGGCAGACGTCATCGGCGGCGTGAAAGCGGCAGACGTCATCGGCGGCGTGAAAGCGGCAGACGTCATCGGCGGCGTGAAAGCGGCAGACGTCATCGGCGGCGTGAAAGCGGCAGACGTCATCGGCGGCGTGAAAGCGGCAGACGTCATCGGCGGCGTGAAAGCGGCAGACGTCATCGGCGGCGTGAAAGCGGCAGACGTCATCGGCGGCGTGAAAGCGGCAGATGTCATCAACGGCGTGATTGTTGCAGATGTCATCGGCGGCGTGAAAGCGGCAGATGACACCGGGCGAGGAGCAGCAAATGCTGGCCGAGGAATAGCGGATGCCGGCGGTGACGAAGCCCGGCGTGGTGCTGCTCTTGGCGGCGTTGGAACCGTGCGTAGTGCCGGCGTTGGAGCTCGGCGTGGAGCCGGCGTTGGGGCTCGGCGTGGAGCCGGCGTTGGGGCTCGGCGTGGAGCCGGCGTTGGGGCTCGGCGTGGAGCCGGCGTTGGGGCTCGGCGTGGAGCCGGCGTTGGGGCTCGGCGTGGAGCCGGCGTTGGGGCTCGGCGTGGAGCCGGCGTTGGGGCTCGGCGTGGAGCCGGCGTTGGGGCTCGGCGTGGAGCCGGCGTTGGGGCTCGGCGTGGAGCCGGCGTTGGGGCTAGGCGTGGAGCCGGCGTTGGGGCTAGGCGTGGAGCCGGCGTTGGAGCTGTGCGAAAGCCCGCTAGGGACGTAGATGTCTCCGTGGAAGGAGACGCTGGCGGGGATGACAGCGGTGTGTGCCTGGCTGCACCGCAGTGTATAGTGGGCCCCCCTCCACTAGGTGGCTGCCAGACACCGTTCACACATGCGGGAAAACGTGCCTGCTCGTCGGAGTCCCCCGGTGCGAAAACCAGGGACGGGCGGGAGGGGACCAGGAGGAGGGACGAAGACACGTCCCGTGCCAAGTCCCAGCAGGAGGACAAAAGCGACCTCACTGTGGGCTCCACTGGAGCTCTCGGCGGACCAAAAAAGAGAGCGGGAGCTGGCAAAAAGAGCAGCCGGGGAGCAGCCGCTGGAAGCTGCGTAGGAGCAGGGAGAAGCAGCTCAGCAGACGACGGGAAGGATGGCGGCGGCGGACGTGCCGGTCGGAGAGCCGCAGTCGGCGACGGAGCCGCAGGAGCCGCGAGACGTGAAGGAGGAGGCGGGCGCGCCGGTCGGTGAGCCGTAGCCGGCAGCGTTGCCGAGAGGAAGGATGGCGGCGGAGGACGCGCCGGTCGGAGAGCCGTAGCCGGTAGCGTTGCCGCGGGAGCCGCGAGGCATGCAGGAAGTGGCGGACGTGCTGGTCGGAGAGCCGTAGCCAGCCGTTGAGCCGAGAGGAAAGATGGCGGCGGGGGACGCGCCGGTCGGAGAGCCGAAGCCGGTGGCGTTGCCGCGGGGAGAGGGTCCGCGTCTGTAGGCTGGGACCGCACAAACCTGGCCTTCAAGTCCTCCAGGAATTGTGCGGTCCAGAACGTCGGCTGAGGATTGCCGACAGGGATTCTCGCGAGGTCACAATTTTCTGGCTCGAAGTTACTGTTGGGATGTCGCATGGCTGCAGTTGTGTGACCTCAAGTATGCAAAAATCCAGGAGAGCAGAAAGCCGGTAAGATGATTTTAATTTCATCAAAGTAAAAGATATAAACAGAAAGCAGTCTTGCATGGAGATGTTCCCAACATGGTTTTAACTTCGAGCACTGAGGAGTGCTCGAGTGAAACATAAATAGACCTATGTTGATTGACAGCAGCTGAGGACCGCTGCCAATCAACGGCGAGTGTGACAAAAACAGTGCTCAGCGGAGTAAACAGGAAGTATGACAAAATAAGAGCACTGAACAGGAAATAAAGTACAAAACACGAAAAACTATCAGAAAGTAAGTGACAGATCGTTACAAACCCGAGTGAACCAAATGTTGTCAGGGTGTGATAAACACTGTCATTTATACTTTACATATTGTTATTTACTGCTGAAATGGACCAGAATTACTCGTTTTTAATACCCTTTAATTTACATTTGACCTTAGGAAACAAGTGTTTATTGTAATGTAAGATTTTCTGCTATAATAAAGACAAAATTTACACTTTTTTGTAGTTTCCTTTATTTGGAAAAGTATCAAAAAGTATCGATACACATTTTGGTACCGTTTTATGGATGTATTTGTAAAGGGTACAACTAAAAACCTGGTAAAACTTCCACCAAATTACAAAACAAAAAACCCTTGAAGTTGGCACTGTGTGTAAATCGTAAATAAAAACAGAATACAATGATTTGCAAAGCCTTTTCAATAAGCGGTAGAAAATGGATGGATGGATGGATGGATGGATGGATGGATGAATAGACTGTAAAGACAAGATACTTAATGTTCGAACCGGAAAACTTAATTTTTTGCAAATATTAGCTCATTTGGAAATGTGATGCATGCAACATGTTTCAAAAAAGCTGGCACAAGTGGAAAAAAAGACTGACAAAGTTGAGGAATGGTCATCAATCACTTATTTAGAGAATACCACAGGTAAACAGGCTAATTGGGAACAGGTGGCTGCTAGGGCTGGGCGATATATCGCGGGTTTATCTGTACGATATAGAAAATGACTATATCGTGATATTCAAGTATACGTTCTCACGCATTTGATTTTAGCTGCTGGCATTACACTACAGGCTCTTCTCACTCTTTCTTGTCTCTCTTTCGCACAGACAGCAAGCGCACCTTCTTACATACGTCACATACTGTCACGTCATACGTCACATAGGTATACGCCCTCGCGGAGCAGAAAGGTAGCATCACGTTAGCTGTGGTGCTAGCGGAGTGGTAATACGAGAGAGCGAAGGTGCGAATCTGGTAACAAATGAAGGAAGAATTAATTGCCAAGAAGAAAAGCAGTGGGTCGTTCGTCTGGCGGTGGTTTAGCTTCAACTGGGAATATGTCGAACAGACAACCACAATTTGTCAACTGTGGGGCAAAAGCGTTGCTATAAAAGTACCATTACTGCTAATATGTAGCATCATTTGAAAAGTCACCTGCTAGAGAATGAAGAGTGCCTACTCCGCATGTCCACGCCCACACCATCAAAATGCCGAGGCAAACATTTCCAGATCAACACCGTATGAAAAAAACAGTGATTTTTTTTTTTGTTGTTATTTCCTTCTCTGCATGAAAGTTTAGTGAATTATATTTATATAGCACTTTTCTCTAGTGACTCAAAGCACTTTGTGAATCCCAATACCTAAGTTAAATTTAAACCAGTGTGGGTGGCACTAGGAGCAGGTGGGTAAAGTGTCTTGCCCAAAGACACAACAGCAGTGACTAGGATTGGCGGAAGCGGGGATCGAACCTGCAAACCTCAAGTTGCTGGCACGGCCGCTTTACAAACCGAGCTATACCGCCAGTTTAAAATGAGCACAAATTAATGCAGTATTAACAACAATGTTTTAATGTAGACACATAGAATCATCATACTGCTGTGATTATATGTATCAAGTGTTCATTCAAGGCTAAGGCAAAATATCGAGATATACAGTGGGGCATTTACTTTTTAAATTGATCTCAACTCTGTACACTGCTGCTGGAATTTTAATTTTCCTGAAGGAATCAATAAAGTACTATCTATCTATCTACCTGAAGTTTGTCGCTATATCTGTAAGTGCAAAGTAAAACTCTATTTTGTAAAGCAAAGCCATTTATCAACAACACCCAGAAACACCGCCGGCTGCGCTGGGACCGAGCTCATCGAAGATGGACTGATGCAAAGTGTAAAAGTTTTCTGTGGTCTGACGAGTCCACATTTCAGATTGTTTTTGCAAACTGTGTACATCATGTCCTCCGGGACAAAGAGGAAAGAAAACATCCGGATTGTTATAAGCGCAAACATCAAAAGCCAGCACCGTGATGGTATGGTGGTGTATTAGTGCCCAAGGCATGGGTAGCTTACACATCTGAGAAGGCACCATTAATGCTGAGAGGTATATGCAGGTTTTGGAGCAACATGTTGCCATCCAAGCAACGTCATCATGGACGCCCATGCTTATTTTGGAAAGACAATGCCAAGCCACGTGTTACAACTGTGTGGCTTCATAGTAAAGGAGTGTGGGTAGTAGACTGGCCTGCATGTAGTTTATTTAGACCTGTCTCCCATTGAAAATGTGTGGCGCAAAAGGAAGCCTAAAATACCACAATGGTGACCCCAGACCGTTGAACAACTTAGGCCGTACATCAAGCAAGAATGGGAAATAATCCCACCTGAAAAGCTTCAAAAATTGGTTTCCCCAGTTCCCAAACTGGAAAGGCGATGTAACACAGTGGTAGAAATGCCCCTGTGCCAACCTTTTTGCATTGTGTTCCTGCCATTAAATTCTAAGTTAATGATTATTTGTAAAAAAATATGTTTCTTGGTTCGAACATTAAATATCTGGTCTTTGCAGTGTATTCAATTAATTATAAGTTGAAAATTATTTGCAAATCATTGAATGTGCCAACTTTACTGGTTTTGGGTTTTGTAAAATGATTGGAAAACAGTGATTGATAACACCGGTGACACTGCTTATTTACTGAAGAAGCAAGCTAGCACCATCTAGCGTAAATGCTAACATGAAAACCAGAGACAATAAAGTCTCTCAATTTAAAAAAGTAATTCCCCATTATAAACTTGTATAAACAAATTACTGTCTGAGCAACTAAGATATTTAAAGGGGAACATTATCACAATTTCTGAAGGGCTAAAACCAATAAAAATCAGTTCCCAATGGCTTATTTTATTTTTCAAAGTTTTTCTCAAAATTTTACCCATCACGCAATATCCCGAAAAACAGTTTCAAAGTGCCCGATTTTAACCGTCGTTATATCCACCCGTCCATTATCCTGTGACGTCACAGCGTGATCACACAGAAACAAACATGGCGGATAGCACAGAAAGGTATAGCGATATTAGCTCAGATTCAGACTCGGATTTCAGCGCCATAAGCGATTCAACAGATTATGCATGTATTGAAACGGATGGTTGGAGTGTGGAGGCAGGTAGCCAAAACGAAATTGAAGAAGAAATTGAAGCTATTGAGCCATATCACGACAGACAGCGGCAAGGGAGGAAGCGAGCACGAATTCGGCGATCGCCTTCTAACCAAAGATTGGTATGTGTTTGTTTGGCATTAAATGTGGGTGGAGGGAAAGACTGGATGCAAATATAGCTACAAATGAGGCATAATGATGCAATATGTACATACAGCTAGCTGAAATAGCATGTTAGCATCGATTAGCTTGCAGTCATGCCGTGACCAAATATGTCTGATTAGCACACTCCACATAAGTCAATAACATCAACAAAACTTACCTTTGTGCATTCATGCACAACCTTATAAGTTTGGTGGACAAAATGAGACAGAAAAAGAAGTGGCATAAATCATATCCAGGGGGTTTACCTCGCTCGTCTGCGGGAAGAGACTGACGTCGTCCCTAAATAGCTCGCACTCGGGCAGATTAAGTAGTGGTCTATTTTCTAATATTGCAGATTTCGTTGACTTTATCGTTGGAAATGCATCTGCTTTGAGTGTCGCAGGATATCCACACATTCTTGTGTGGATATTGGAAAAATAACAGAGCTCATTTGACTTGGTGCGTGTAATAAGATTGAGAAAATGGCGGATCGCTTCATGTTGTGACGTCGTGGGGGAAAAGTCATCGCTCGACAGGCTATCAATTGAAAGGCGTTTAAATCGCCAAATTCACCCTTTTAGAGCTCAGAAATCGGTTAAAAAAGCATATGGTCTTTTTTCTGCAACATCAAGGTATATATTGACGCTTACATAGGCCTGGTGATAATGTTCCCCTTTAACAGAGTACATTAAACCTACAGGCTGTGCTGAGAGGGATTGATATATACTCAAAGCAATATTGTTATGTAATGGTGTTAGTTTATTTCGAACATGCATACAGTTACAATAAGATACATCACATATTTTCAGTTTCTCATTTCAGCATGTCCGAAAAGGAGAAGGAAAAAGCTGAGTTTATTTAATCCTAGCCCTTTTTTGTATTACAGTAATTAAAAAAAAAAAAAAAATGTTTTACTACTCAATCCGGAACACTACAGTGAATAAAACAAATAAAAAAAACTATGAGTGAGTTAATAAAGTTCTAAATGTTCATCCGGATTCTTATTCTTTGTACTTTGTAAATACTTTGAACAGTTTCTTATACTGGATCATACTAGTACTCCGTTTTAATTATTTTCTGAATCCATGCTATGACTTAGTTTCCTTTACTGATAAGCAGTAGAAAATGGATGGGTGGATGGATACAGCAAAGGTCTAAAGTAGGGCTGGGTGATATATCGATATACCACTGTTTTTTTCTGTGCGATATAGAAAATGACTATATCATGATATTCAAGTATACGTTCTCACACAGTTGCTTTTAGCTGCTGGCATTACACTGAATGCATTTCCCACTCTTTCTTGTCTCTCCTCCTCACAGACAGCAAGCACGCCTTCTTACATACGTCACATATACATATACATATACATATATATATATACATATATATATATATATATATATATATATATATATATATATATATATACATACATACATATATATATATATATATATATATATATATATATATATATATATATATATATATATATATATATATATATATATATATATATATATATATATATATATATATATATATATAGGGATGATACTCGAAACCGGTTTTCACGGTTGTTCGATAAGAAAAGAACAGAGTCCTCGGACTCGAACCTCTTTTTGATAACCAGTACCCGTTATCGAGACCACTATAGTAAAGAAAAAGAGTTGGTTCTTTATTCGAATCCGTCCTGAACAGATATGCTCCGTGAGACATCACAAGAAACGACATCACGTAGCTCAGTCATTAGGCGCAGAAAGCGAAAGCAGGAAAACAACGGACGGGAAAAAGTGCTCCAAGGTGTAATAAAGTTTAAAAAAAAAGACATAATCCAATGAATAACTTCACTGAGAGATTTGAGCAGGGTACAAACACATGACCAACACTTTTACGACCAACCGGAAACATAGCAACAAGGCTAGCAACGCACCTCCTTTACGGCAGCTGTCGCAACGTTCTTAAAGCAACCGCAGCACATATATATATATATATATATATATATATATATATATATATATATATATATATATATATATATATATATATATATATATATATATATGTATATATATATATATATATATGTATATATATATATATATATATATATATATATATATATATATATATATACACACACACGACATATCCCCCTTTTTTAACTTTTGTTTTTATTTCCTTGTAAACAAAGCAAAATCACACTGGATTTGTGTTGTCAGTCTAATTATAAATAATGCAGACGAGGCGTGTTGGCTGAGTCCTTGACGTTTACTGTCGGGTGACGACATGCAACAACACTTTTCGGAGCTACCGCGCATGCTCGTCACTCCCGTTGCATGCTGGGTAGTGTAGTCGTTATATTTCCTGGCTCATGAAGAAATAATGTTAACTCAATAAAAAGTTTATTTCTTTTTTTAGCTTTAACTTTGCATATTTTAGCATTGTAACCACATGTGCAAACAACTTTTCTCTTCATAGAATTTTCTTTCAATAACGAAATAAAGTGCAAAAATTTCAAAGCATCACAACAAACAGTTATGTCGAATAGTAGCAGAAGTGCACTTTTTGGAGAACTGTATTATTTTCAGTTTTGTGCCCAGGGGACTGATTTTATTTAACACTATATTATTATTTTTACACCTATAGTGATCACAGAGACAGGTTGTTTTTGTGTTACTGTATATATTTGTTTTTCTGAAAAATCCCACTTACTATACTTTGGGTAACAACAGTCAATATTTATTTATTAATTATTTTTTTTTAGGGGGGTAACAGTCAATATTTATTAGATTGTATTTTTTTCTTATATAATAAACGTGAGCTTTTGTTAAACCAAATATATATATTTTTTTTCCATGTACAACAACGTCTCTGGACTCGATAAGAGAATTGATAAGGAATCGGTTCGATAAGAGGATTCGATAATAGACTCGAACTCGATAATTTATCATCAAACATCATCCCTACAAATATTCGCCCTCGTGGAGCAGAGAGGTAGCAGCACGGCTAACGTTAGCTGTGATGCTAATGGTAATACGAAAGAAAGAAGGTGCGAAATCTGGTAACAAATGAAGAATTCATTCCCAAGAAAAACAGCAGATGGTCTTTCGTCTGGCGGTGTTTTGGCTTCGGGTAGGAATATGTCGAACAGACAACCGTAATTTGTCAAGTGTGGTGCAAAAGCGTTGCTACCAAAAGTAGCAGTACTGCTAATATATAGCATCATTTGAAAAGTCACCTGCTAGAGAATGAAGACTGCTTACTCCGCAGTTCACCATCTCCATTCAGTGCCACACGCCCACACCATCAAAATGCCGAGGCAAACATTTCCAGATCAACACCGTATGAAAAAAATAGTCAACAACAACAAGAGATAATGTCCGCAGTAATCTACCACATGGCGAAGGACGAGTACTATTTCATTTCCTATGATGCAGCTCATTTTTATTTGACACTTATTGAAATATCTTGTGTGTCATCATGCACAAAATTGCACTTATTAGTTTCAAACTATTTTAGTAATGTTCTGTATAAAAAGTGCAATTTAATTTAGTGTTGTTTTGATATGTCATCTTAGTGACATCATGCACAAAAGTGCACTAATAGCTTGTTTTAAAATGTCTCTGACAATCTTGCACTTTCTCTTTTGAAATGACATGAATGTTTCTGCCACTGCTTAATAACTATTTAATAAATACAGTTTTGGTCAATGGACTTAGTTGTGATTTCCCTCTCAGCATGAAAGTTTAAAATGAGCATTTATTAATGCAGTATGAAAAAGAATGTTTTAATGTAGACAGATAGAATCATCATACTGGTATTGCTGAGCGATATGGCCATTTTTTAATATCCCGACATTTTTAGGCCATATCGCGATACACAACTCGATATTTTGCCTTGGCCTTGAATTAACAGACGATACATAAAATCACAGCAGTACTTGGGTCATTTTGTAATTTTGTATGTGTCCGTCTGCGACGTATTGAGGGTAATCCTTCTTAACACCATTTTCACTGATGCTAGTTAGGATATACCATGAGGCTCTCATGTTTTTTGTTCCTGTCTAATGAATTTGCGTGTTGTCACATAAACCGGACGGGAGGCACTAAACGCAGATTTTTTTCTTTATTATTAAAAAAAACAATAACACTTATACAATTTAAAACGGAGGAAGATAAAAATATATTTAAACACTGAAAAATAATATGGCAATTTATTAGGAATTGTATCATTATAAAACATTTATCCTACAAAGAAAGAACAAAAATCCCGTTTCCATATGAGTTGGGAAATTGTGTTAGATGTAAATATAAACGGAATACAATGATTTGCAAAACATTTTCAACCCATATTTAGTTGAATATGCTACAAAGACAACATATTTGATGTTCAAACTGATAAACATTTTTTTTTGCAAATAATCATTAACTTTAGAATTATTTTTTTTTGTCCTGTCCAGCTTCTCAGGCAAATCATATAGTTGATGTAGATGCCCATATCGGCTGTTCAGATTTACTTTACAAAAGAGAAGTGTAGGATACTTCTCTTGTTGCGTTATTTGAATTTTACTTTATTAAATGTATTTATATTATCATTTGGTGCAGCCCGGCCGGAGCAGAAGGGGGATTAGACATAGAGACAAAAACAACAACAGCAAACACAACAATAACAACAACAATAGAACAACACCAGCACATACGATATGTACAAATATGATCGTCAAAGTGATAGCAAGGAAGCAGTTAGCGAAATAAACAATAAAATAGAAATGACAATGAGCATTTTTACACTACAACTGGAGCAATACAAATACCAATAGAAAAAGCGCTATTGATCATGAAAAATACCAATAGTTTACCTCTATTATCAACAATACAGTTGTTCAAATGCAACAATACATATACAAAATGACAACTAGAGAGAAGTAAAACAAAAAGAATTCTGAAAGATGGAGGGGAAGAGAGAGAGGTAACCTATATTAATCTTGTAGATTGTTATAGTAACAATGGGTTAAGCTTTGTCAGTGTGCCATGTGTTACCCAGTTTACCCTAGGGCAAACACGATCACGTTTCATCAAACATATATTATGTGCATGACTGTATGTATGTATATGTACTTGTATATGTACAGAATGTGTATATGAATGTTTGTACAGTAAATGTATGTGTACAGTATGTGTATGTTTGTACCGTGAATGTGCGTGTAGATGAACTTACCTACATACTTGCAGTATGTAGGTATGTACTGTATTTGTGTACGTATGTGGGAGCGTAGGTACCTATGTATGTATGATTGTATGTATGAATAACGGTGTGTGTGTTTGTATGTACAATATATTTGACTCCCAGTGTGCGTGGGAGCCAGAGTACGAACCCAGCCGCCCAGAGAGCCCAACCCAAACAGCAGGAGTGACGCCCAGGGAACCAGGGACCACCGGCCCCACGCAGCCAGGCCGGCCAACGACGGGAACCCCAGAGCCCGGCCCAACGTGCCACCCGGAAGAGCCAGAAGCAGGCTGGGCACGAGAGAAGCGGCGGAGGGCCAGGCCCCAAGCCAGCGAGAGACCCCCCCCCCCACAAGGGCAGAAAGGCTGGACGCCCCGCCCGGGGAAAAACCCAGGGACTCCCCGCAATCGGACGGGAAGACCGCCCCCACTCCACCAGCACCCGGGCCCACACGAGACCACCACCCACCCCCGGAGAGCACGGCGCGGCCCACACCAGGCCACCCCACCCAAGTCGGCCACCACAGGACCACCCACCCCACCCGCAGGGACCCCAACGATAGAGATGGAACAACCAGCAACCGCCCTGTATATAAATAAATAAATAAATATATACAGTATATCCATCCATTTTCTACCGCTTATTCCCTTTTGGGGTCGCGGGGGGCGCTGGCGCCTATATATATATATATATATACACATATATATATATATATATATATATACACATACATACATACATACATACATACACACACACACACACACACACACATATATACATATATAAATATAGATACACATACATACATACACGCTCCATATGAGTTGGGAAATTGTGTTAGATGTAAATATAAACAGAATACAATGATTTGCAAATCATTTTCAACCCATATTCAGTTGAATATGCTACAAAGACAACATATTTGATGTTCAAACTGATAAACATTGTTTTTTTTGGCAAATAATCATTAACTTTAGAATTTGATGCCAGCAACACGTGATAAAGAAGTTGGGAAAGGTGGCAATAAATACTGATAAAGTTGAGGAATGCTCATCAAAAACTTATTTGGAACATCCCACAGGTATGCAGGCTAATTGGGATCAGGTGGGTGCCAAGATCGGGTATGAAAACAGCTTCCCAAAAAATGCTTAGTCTTTCACAAGAAAGGATGGGGCGAGGTACACCCCTTTTTCCACAACTGCGTGGGCAAAAAGTCAAACAGTTGAAGAACAACGTTTCTCAAAGTGCAATTGCAAGAAATTTTGGGTTTTCAACATCTATGGTCCATAATATCATCAAAAGGTTCAGAGAATCTGGAGAAATCACTCCACATAAGCGGCATGGCCAGAAACCGACATTGAATGACCGTGACTTTCGATCCCTCAGAATTGTATCAAAAACCGACATCAATCTCTAAAGGACATCACCACATGGGCTCAGGAACACTTCAGAAAACCACTGTCACTAAATGCAGTTGGTCACTACATCTGTAAGAGCAAGTTAAAGCTCTACTGTGCAAAGCGAAAGCCATTTATCAACAACATCCGGAAACGCCGCCGGCTTCTCTGGGACTGAGATCATCTAAGATGGACTCATGCAATGTGGAAAAGTGTTCTGTGGTCTGACGAGTCCACATTTTAAATTGTTTTTGGAAACTGTGTCCTCCTGAACAAAGAGGAAAAGAACCATCCGGATTGTTATAGGCGCAAAGTTGAAAATCCAGCATCTGTGATGGTATGGGGGTGCATTAGTGCCCAAGGCATGGGTAACTTACACATCTGTGAAGGCACCATTAATGCTGAAATGTACATACAGGTTTTGTAGCAACATATGTTGCCATCCAAGCAACGTTATCATGTACGCCCCTGCTTATTTCAACAAGACAATGCCAAGCCACTTGTTACAACAGCATGGCTTCATAGTAAAAGAGTGCGGGTACTAGACTGGCCTGCCTGTAGTCCAGACCTGTCTCCCATTGAAAACGTGTGGCGCATTATGAAGCCTAAAATACGACAACGGAGAACCCTTTCTTGTGAAAGACTGAGCATTTTTTGGGAAGCTGTTTTTATACCCAATCATGGCACTCACCTGTTCCCAATTAGCCTGCACACCTGTGGGATGTTCCCAATAAGTGTTTGATCAACATTCCTCCACTTTATCAGTATTTATTGACACCTTTCCCAACTTCTTTGTCACGTGTTGCTGGCATCAAATTCTAAAGTTAATGATTATTTGCAAAAATATAAAAATGTTTATCAGTTTGAACATCAAATATGTTGTTTTTGTAGCATATTCAACTGAATACGGGTTGAAAATGATTTGCAAATCATTGTATTCCATTTATATTTACACCTAACACAATTTCTCAAATCATATGGAAACGGGGTTTGTACATACATATATACACATGCATACACACACACACACACATAAATTTACACATACAAATTTATACACACATACATTATACATATACACATACACATATATATACATACAAATATATATACACATACACATACATACATACACACATCAGTGGCCAAGTGGTTAGAGTGTCCGCCCTGAGATCGGTAGGTTGTGAGTTCAAACCCCGGCCGAGTCATACCAAAGACTATAAAAATGGGACCCATTGCCTCCCTGCTTGGCACTCAGCATTAAGGGTTGGAATTGGGGGTTAAATTACCATAAATGATTCCCGGGCACGGCACGGCTGTTGCCCACTGCTCCCCTCACTTCGCAGGGGGTGATCAAGGGGGTGGGTCAAATGCAGAGGACAAATTTCACACCTAGTGTGTGTGTGACAATCATTGGTACTTTAACTTAACTTATATACATACATACATATACACATACATATATACACGTACCTTCACATACATATACACACACACAAAAAAAGAATTAAAAGAAGATCACAGACATGCTGACACACAAGATCACTACCCCAGCAGCTGGCTGACTCTCAGCAACTCGGAATACCCTGCAGCACCAAGCTACCACGATGGATGCAGGAACTAGACCCAGCAGGCCCCAACCAAGACGGGCACCCAGAAGGGATGGACGGTGGGACCCAGGAGCTCCAGATATGCAGCCCGGATGCAATAGCCTGAGGCGCCAACACCCGATTGACCAGCAGGCCCAGAGCGTATCCCCAAAAATATACATACGCATATATATACATAAACATATACATATACTAACTTTAGAATTTGAAGCCAGCAACACGTGACAAAGAAGTTGGGAAAGGTGGCAATAATTACTGATGAAATTGAGGAATGCTCATTAAACACTTATTTGTAAAATTCCACAAGTGTGCAGGCTAATTGGGAACAGGTGGGTGCCATGATTGGGTATAAAAAATGCTCAGTCTTTCACAAGAAAGGATGGGGCGAGGTACACTCCTTTGTCTGCATGAGCATATAGTCAAACAGTTTAAGAACAACATTTAAGTGCAATTGCAAGAAATTTTGGGATTTCAACATCTACAGTCCATAATATCATCAAAAGGTTCAGGGAATCTGGAGAAATCACACCGGAAACCAACATTGAATGACCGTGACCTTCGATCCCTTGGAAAGCACTGTATCAAAAAACGACATCAATCTCTAAAGGATATAACCACGTGGGCTCTGGAAAACTTCAGAAAACTACTGTCACTAAATACGGTTTGTCGCTACATTTGTAAGTGCAAGTAAAAGCTCTACTATGCAAAGCTATAGCCATTTATCAACAACATCCAGAAACGCCGCCGGCTTCTCTGGGCCCGAGATCATCTAAGATGGACTGATGCAAAGTGGAAAAGTGTTCTGTGGTCTGACGAGTCCACATTTCAAATTGTTTTTGGAAATATTCGACATCGTGTAATCCGGACCAAAGGGGAAACGAACCATCCAGACTGTTACCGACGCAAAGTTCAAAAGCCAGCATCTGTGATGGTATGGGGGTGCATTGGTGCCTAAGGCATGGGTAACTTACACATCTGTGAAGGCACCATTAATGCTGAAAGGTACATACAGGTTTTGGAACAACATATGCTGCCATCTGAGCGCCGTCTTTTTCATGGACGCCCCTGCTTATTTCAGCAAACCAATGCCAAGCCACATTCAGCATGTGTTACAACAGCGTGGCTTTGTAAAAAAAAAGAGGGCGGGTACTTTCCCGGCCCGCCTGCAGTCCAGACCTGTCTCCCATCAAAAATGTGTGGCGCATTATGAAGCGTAAAATACAACAGCAGAGACCCAGGACTGTTGAACGACTGAAGCTCTACATAAAACAAGAATGGGAAAGAATTCCACTTTCAAAGCTTCAACAATTACTTTTCTCAGTTCCCAAACGTTTTTTGACTGTTGTTAAAAGAAAAGGTGATGTAACACAGTGGTGAACATGCCTTTTCCCAACTGCTTTGGCACGTGTTACAGCCATGAAATTCTAAGTTAATTATTGTTTCCAAAAAAAAAAAAAAAGTTTATGAGTTTGAACATCAAATATCTTGTCTTTGTAGTGCAGTCAATTGAATATGGGTTGAAAAAGATTTGCAAATCATTGTATTCCGTTTATATTTACATCTAACACAATTTCCCAACTCATTTGGAAACAGGGTTTGTATATTGTGTGGCTATTTGTTTATTGTATTTAATTTTGTTTAAATAACCCCTGGTTATAAGTGTGCATGGGTCCTTTCTTGACTACATTCAACAATACAGTGATAATAATGAAACAGTATAGTTTTCTGAAATGTTCTTACTGTTACATCCATAGTATGTATGTACAAAGGGGTGAGTTGGCACAATATTTATTACACGAAAACCACTACTCTGCACCAAAATCCTCCAAGTATTCCTCATTGGATATTACTGTGCGCAGTGCAGTGGAACAAAGCATTCCCATTTGGAAAAATAGTCCAAAATGTCTAGGTAAGGTAAAGAAGTATAAATCCATAATAAAAAGTCCACAGATAGTAAGAGGTTATCAAATATCACTACATTAAAACTGTTCCTATTCATGAATGTGTTCCAAAACATACAAGACAGCTTTGGTAGAAGTACTGTGGCCCACCCAATGCAGGCAGGCCCTGTAGAGGACATGACGACAGGAAAAGATGATGACTGCATGTGAACAAAATGACATGAGGACTGTAGACATCAAAACATTTGGGCATTTGACTTGAATGCATAAGGACGCGCAGATACAGTATGATGACATTCAGATATGAGGTCATCCAGACATGAGGATGTGAGGACAAATTGACGCCATCCATCCATCCATTTTCTACCGCTTATTCCCTTTGGGGTGGCGGGGGGCGCTGGTGCCTATCTCATCTACAATCGGACGGAAGGCGGAGTACACCCTGGACAAGTCTCCACCTCATCGCAGGACAAATTGACACAAGGACACGAATATGAAAATAAGAGGACATGAAAATATAAGGACATAGGAAACAAAGACATGAAAACATGAGGACAAGATGTTATGAGGGCATGATGACATGATTTGAGGATATAAAGACTAGATGACATGAGATGACTTGAGGATATAAAGACTAGATGACATGAGAATACTGTGATGAGGTGGCGACTTGTCCAGGGTGTACCCCGCCTTCTGCCCAATTGTAGCTGAGATAGGAACCGGCGCCCCCCGCGAACCCTAAAGGTAACAAGCGGTAGAAAATGGATGGATGGACATGAGAATAATAATAAACAATAATATGAAATGATGAAGGTATGAGCACATGAACACATGGTGACATTAAGACATGATGATATGGGGCCATGAGGACATGAATATATAAGGACATGGTGGGCACATGAGGATATAAAGACTTGAGGACAATAGGACTTTGGGACATGAAAACATAAGGATATAAAGATGTGAGGATATAAAAACAAGCTGTAGATTTTTGCTGGGCTAAAGAAATTGTCTAGTTGAAAAGTCCACAAAAAGCACGAAGAAGGTTAAAGTTTGATGTCGCCATGTTTTTTCTGCAGTGATGCTTGGCGGGTTCGGACACTGCGGTATTGTAGAAAAAGACTTCCTGAGCTTTGAACCAGCACAATATTGACCACATTTAACTCTTTCAACGTCACAGCAAAGCAGCAATGAAAGATGCGATTTGAAAAAAATGTTACCTGTCAGTATCTTCTCTTCTTGCGACGTCATCAAACCTCCTCGCTGATGCACTAACACCCAGCAAAGATCCTCTTCCAACGGAACCACAACAAGCAGCACCGCCTCTAACCGGACTTTTACTGCCTTACTTCCCTTTGCACCACAAAGCACATGGGCGAGCGTCGTGCTGAGAGGGGGTCCTGAAATTCACCTCTTGTTGGGGGGTTATAAAATACACGTCATGATAAGGCGCGGATTAAAACGGCAGGCAGGATGTTGCAGCGCTCACAGCCCCGCCCATCACGTTCACACCGTCCTGACTAAGAATCCATCATTTTCCCTGGCCGCGGGTGATACTGCACATCTCAGTATCGATACCAAACCAAATAACTAAAATAGCAGTATTGCCGATGCCGATACTACAAGCGCTAACGTCCAAATATACATAAACACTTCTAAACAAACAGAAAAATGCTACAAAATTTAGGAGAAATTACTGCAAATGCCCAAAACACACACTGGCCTCTTAAAACAAAACAAAAGGCATTAAAGAAAACCCCAAAATTAAAATAACAAAACAAAGTTACCCTTGCTAATGGCTGCCGCCTGTCACCTAAATTCAACTGGGATACACTCCAGCTCAACTCAAATCTCGGTGTCTTTGAGCAAGACATCGACACCCTAACTGCTCCCAACGGGTCATGGTTAGCGTCTTGCATGGCAGCTTCTGCCATAAGTATTCCACAATTTATTTTTTCTTCATTCTATTCTATTCTTAGTCAGACTACCAGGAATTAATGCATGTTACCAGGAGGCTAGCCAAGTTAATATGAAGTCGCTTAGCAGGGATATCAAGAAGTTAGCCAGGTTACCAGGAAGTTATCCATGCTATTAGGAAGTTAGCCAGGCTGCCAAGATGTTAGCCAGGTTACCAAGAAATTAGCCTAGCCATCAGAAAGTTAGCTAGGCAGCCAATAAGTTACCCGGTTTACCAGGAAGTTAGGCAGAAGTTAGCCATGTTACCAAGATGTTAAACATGCTACCAGGAAATTAGCCAGGATATCAGAAAGCTAGCAAGGAAATTAAGTAGGCTGTCAAGAATTTATCTAGGCTAGCAAGAAGTTAGCCAGGTTACTAGGCGTTCCTGAGGGATATCATCATATTCAAAGATAGGACCTTTATGCCCAGAAGAAAGTTGGTACGTTTTGTACAAGGTACATTTTATGTATGCTTTTGTTAAACACATGACTGTAAAAGTGGGTTGTTGTATGATGCTGTAAACTATTCCTTTTTAATGGGAGCCTGGCTATATTTCTGCTCCTGGTTTTGGATAATTTGTGTGTTCAGAGCATTTCGACATTTATGTGTGTATTATACTTATACCAATACTTTTTACATGGTATTTTTAAAGATCTGTGAATAATTTGATGCATTTTGCCTATACATAATTACTGATGATAGCGATATAAGACTATGTAACATCATCAACAAAATTATAAAATTATTCATTTTAGATACATACACTTATTTGAAGAAAAATAAAGTAAATTGTGCAAAATAAGTAGAACCTACTATTAAGTACTCCTTTGTATAATAACATATTCCCTGACTTTTAAAATTGTTTAACAATTTAAATACAACACTATTACCTAAAGATTGATTACTGTATCTGTGAACGTCGAGCCAATACTGATACCAGGTGTGGTATCGACATCATGGATATTTGTATCAACATGCCCACCCCTCTTGCTGGCTGATCATCTGCTGCAGCTCAGTTTTGCAGGACGTCCTGCATGATGCAGCACTTTCATCCACACATGCACCCTAAAGTAGAGAATGAATCATAGCACATTCACGTGCCCTGCATCAAGTAAGCAAGTATATGTATTAATTACCCAGGACCTATTTCATCACACATGTTGTAATAGTGTACCAATTGTGTCTTTTTCTGCTGAAAAGATAAATGAAGGGTGTGGCATCGCTATGACATTCTATACATTTTATTTCATAGGAATCTATATCACTTGTTTTTAAATCTCCTATACAGTTTTGTAGTTGAACTCATCAAGTCCTTACGTACATCACTCACTGATATTATTCACTTCCTATGTTCAACATGTAGGAGAGTGGCATGCTAACAGGCACACTAGTAGTGCCTCTAAATATTGTTGTAATTTTCCATGCCTACCAAACAAACATGCCTGATACAAAACACTCAAAATTAAGAATCTATTTTTAAAAATGCACTAACTCATTGCTAATTTACTTTGGCTATGCCCTATACATGTTACTATTTAGTAGGGCTGTGAATCTTTGGGTGTCCCACAATTCGATTCAATATCGATTCTTGGGGTCACAATTCGATAATATATCGGGGTTTTTTTTCGATTCGATTCAAAAACAATATTTTTCCGATTCAAAACGATTCTGTATTCATTCAATACATAGGATTTCAGCAGGATCTACCACAGTCTGCTGACATGCAATCAGAGTAGTAGATATTTTTTTTTTATAAAAGCTTTTATAATTGTAAAGGACAATGTTTTATCACCTGATTGCAATATTGTAAATTTGTTTGAACTATTAAACGAACCAAAAATATGACTTATTTTATCTTTGTGAAAACATTGGACACAGTGTGTTGTCAAGCTTATGAGATGCGATGCAAGTGTAAGCCACTGTGACACTATTGTCCTTTTTTTAAAATATTTTTATAAATGTCTAATGATAATGTCAATGAGGGATTTTTAATCACTGCTATGCTGAAATTATAACTATTATTGATACTGTTGTTGATAATATTAATTTTTGTTTCACTACTTTTGGTTTGTTCTGTGTCGTGTTTGTGTCTTCTCAATTGCTCTGTTTATTGCAGTTCTGAGTGTTGCTGGGTCAGGTTTGGTTTTGGAATTGGATTGCATTGTTATGGTTTTGCTTTGTAGTGGTTTGTTGGATAAAAAAATAAATAAAATAAAAAATCGATTTTTTTAAAAGATGAGAATCGATTCTGAATTGCACAACATATTCGATTCGATTTCGTATTCAAATAAATTTTTTCCCACACCCCTACTAATTAACATTAGTGATATTTAACAGCTCTACATTTTTTAATGAAAACAAATGTACAACTAAGATGTACGTTACAATCATGAAGATGGTGCACATTAAGTACAATACTGTCACTTCCGGTTGAGCATGGATGGTGCAGGGCGTGCTTAGCGGGGGCTCTGTGGAAATGTGACTTTTTTTATGTTTTATTGGCACTTGAATATATACATATATATATATATATATATATATATATATATATATATATATATATATATATATATATATATGTGTGTCTTGATTGGATTATCCAGAGAATAGTGCTCGATACCGTGGTAGAGCGCAATATGTAGGTGTGGGAAAAATCACAAGACTACTTCATCTCTACAGAACTGTTTTATGAGGGGTTCCCTCAATTATCAGGAGATTTTAATGGAAGCATTCACATACAATGGTTTGTATAGGGCACAGAGTGGGTGGGTACAGGCAGGCGTAGGGTGTGGTGATTGGCTCATGTGTTACCTAGGAAGTGTTTCCGTCTGTGGCGGCATGTTGAAATGATTTCACTGCGCTTGTTGAGGGATGAACAAGCGCAGTAGTCTTGTGATTTTTCCCACACCTATATATATATATATATATATATATATATATATATATATATATATATATATATATATATATATATATATATATATATATATATGTGTGTATATATATATATATATATATATATATGTGTATATATATATATATATATATATATATATATAAATATATATATATATATATATATATATGTATATATATATATATATATATATATGTATATATATATATGTATATATATATATGTGTATATATATATGTGTGTGTGTGTGTGTGTGTGTGTGTGTGTGCCTCACAATAAGAAGGTCCTCGGTTCGATCCCTGGGCTCGGGTATTTCTGTGTGAAGTTTGCATGTCCTTTTTGTGAATTCTTGGGTTCCCTCCGGTTACTCCTCCTACTTCCAAAGATATGCATCAGCTGGTGATTTTTTTTGTCATTGTGCATGATTGTCCATCCATCCATCCATTTTCTACCGTTTATTCCCTTTGGGGTCGCGGGGGGCGCTGGTGCCTATCTCAGCTACAGTCGGGCGGGAGGCGGTGTTCACCCTGGACAAGTTGCCCCCTCATCACCGGGCCAACACAGATAGATAGACAACATTCACACTCACATTCACACACTACGGCCAATTTAGTGTTGCCAATCAACCTCCACACTCACATTCACACACTAGGGTCAATTTAGTGTTGCCAATGAACCTATCCCCAGGTGCATGTCTTAGGAAGTGGGGGGAGGCCGGAGTACCCAGAGGGAACCCTCGCATTCACGGGGAGTACAGTGCATGATTGTTATTTTCCCAATTTTTGTTGCTTTTTTAATGTAATTAGGGCCAATGACAAACGAGTAACAGGCTGCAGATGACCCCTGTGCCACTTTGAGGAACTTCACTAACTGTTCTAGTGCAGTTAGTCAAGTGTGACTCAAACAGAAATCTATGTTCCTAGACAAGTTGATAGCACCTTCCCGGTTAGGGTGAAGGTTGTTTTTCACCAGCAAGCCAGGTTTGCCCCAGAAAGAGGGCCAATTATCAATATACGTTAGTCCCTGTTGTCTACAGAAACTCGCCAGCCACTTATTAAGAGAGACTAATCTGCTATATCTCTCATCATTTCCTCTCGCGCTGTGCGGCTGCGACTGGCGAAGCTTGGCGTGGTGCAACTGCGACTGGCGGCACTAGAGCTGGGCGTGGTGGCGGCACTGGTGCTGGACTTGGTGCTAGCCTTGGACTTAGACTTGGTGCTGGACTTGGACTTGGTGTTGGACTAGGTGCTGGACTTGGACTTTGGTGCTAGCCTTGGACTTGGACTTGGTGCAGGTGGCCTAACTTGGGGTTGCGGCTTGGCAGGCCGAAAGACTGGTGGTGGTGGCCGTGCCGGAGGTTGCGGCTTGGCGGGCCGAAAGGCTGGTGGTGGTGGCCGGGCCGGGCCGCAGGTTGCTGCCTGGTCGGGTGCAGCTGAATCACCCGACTATAACAGCTCCCGGCCCTAGCCCCCTCCTTAAGGGACGGATCCAAGACGTCCCCAAAGAGGGGCACAGACGACAGGGATGGGTGGGAGGGAGCTTGAAAGGAGTCAAAACATCTCCCCCATTCGGCCATCGTTGCCAGCATTCCTTCAAGCCTTGCCGTTATAGATATCTCCGCAGGGTTCGTATTTGGCTGGAGTATTCTGTCACGAAGTGGCTGTGACGAACCCCAAGATGCAGAGATGACAGGCTTGGAAAATGAGATCATTGTTTAATGTTCAAAAAATAAGGCAAGGAAAACACCAACTAGAAACCAGGAAACAGCAAACGGGGACAGGAGTCGGGATCCAGGGAATAACTCTCAGCTTCCAAAAAAAAGGCAGTCCACAGCACACAGCAAACAACAAACAATACTCCAGCATTCACAGGAGGACAAGGCCGGTTTAAATAATGCCTCTGATTAGTTCTCAGTCAGCAGATGAGCGGGTGAAGACTAATTAGAAGCAGGTGGAATTAATACCATGGTAACCAAAACAATCAAGGGTGCACAAAAAACAGGACCCGGAGGTGTCTTAGATTGAAAATAAAAAACATAATCCAGACCACAGATCATAACAATAGTACTACAAGTGACCGACATATCTTTACATCACTTAGAAATAAAGTTGGGGGGTCTGGGGGGACTGGCCACTGTTGGGCGGGGGCCAGCCCATGCCCCTTTGGCTTGGGGTCTCTTTTGGGTCTCTTTGGGCTTCTTCTTTTCCACTAGGGCAGGGGTCGTCAACCTTTACTCCATAGATCACAGCTGCCTTTTTGACAGCTGCAGGAGGACGTCTCATAATCCACTGAAGTCTTCGGTAAGAGCCAACTTAAAATCACAATTTTCCCATCCAAAAACTTGCTGGTTGACGTAGAAAACATGTTTGCTTGACCGCTCTGTGTTGAAGTTTCCCAACAAACAAAGAAACACCGGCCGTGTATCGGTTGCTAAAGGCAGCTGCAATCCACCGCTGTCCACCAACAGCACTCTTATTTGACGTCTCCATTATTAATTGAAATAAATTGCAAAAGATTCAGCAACACAGACGTCCAAATTACTGTGTAGTTATGCGATGAAAAGAGATGACTTTTAGCCGTGTGTGGTGCTGGGATAATATGTCCCCTCCACCCCGGGACGTCACGCGCACGCGTCATCATTCCGCGACATTTTCAACAAAAAAACTCTGCGGGAAATTTAAAATTGTAATTATAGTAAACTAAACCGGCCTTATTGGCATGTGTTGCAATGTTAATATTTCATCATTGATATATAAACTATCAGACTGCGTGGTCGGTAGTAGTGGGTTTCAGTAGGCCTTTAAGTCCTCGTAGTAATGAAAAAACAAAACGGCAAACTTAAATTATCCACTGGCAGAGAACCAAAAATGCCGTCCTCTCTCTCTGTGCTGTCATCCTTTTACTGGCGCCGTGCAGTCAGCTGCCAACCTTAATAATAAAATGTCTATTTCATTGAACAATTCAAAAATGTGGATATATGCAAAATTATAGGAAAAAAAAACCTTTATTATACTTGGTCAGTGTGATTTCTACTCCTGAACCACAGCGCACTGCATCTCCACATCAGAGCTGTATGACGTCACCTTTATCTTCACACAGGATTGTAAACTCATCTGTGAGGCGTGTGCGATGTTTGTTTTTAATAAAGTTCATGTTAGAGAACACCTGCTCACATACATATGTGGATCCAAAGATCGACATGACTCCAAGTGCATACTTTTTCATGTTCACATAAAAGTCGGGGATAGCGTTCCAAGTTTCGAACACAAGTTTTTCTGGTTTGGGGAGGTTTTCAATATCACACCATTTGTTGTGTCATGCACACACTCTGTGCTTCCACTGCAAACACCAGAGACTCCCACACACTCATCAAGCGGACCACGCTGATCTCGCTCATTGCCTATTTCCTTGCGCTCCTTGTGTTTTCCCTGATCCCTGTTTCTCCTGCTCTTCCCACAGTGTCGTGTTACCACCGCTGTTTCCCTTCTTGACCCATTTTTCCTTCCCGGATCCTCGACCTTGTTTATGGACTTTGGACCTGCTCTCCTGCCTCTGACCCCGCTTGGACTTTGGACTCTCTCTTGCATATCCCCTTACGAATCTGTCAACAATCCAAAATGTCCTTCAAGAACACCAGGCCTGTTTTTCCAACCTCGGAGAACAAATTGGACGTTGCTTTCGCCAGCATGTTTCAGGACTGGACAACCTCAGCATTGGTCAGGTGACACCACCGGAGGAGCTCCGTCTCTCCGGCAACCTAAGATAGCCATCCCTAAAAATTTTGAAGGATGTTTCGAACAGTGTCGTGGCTTCTTGGTCCAAAGTGAGTTCTCGATATGCTAACGACGGTGCTACGATTGCATTAATCTTTTCCCTACTTTCGAGGCCTGCATTGAAATGGGCCACATCAGCCCTTAGTAAGAATTCAGGACTTAATATAAACTAGGCTTCTTTCCGAAAATAATTCTTGGCTGTATTTGATCATCCTGCTGAGGGCGGAGACGCCGCTTCCCAACTCCATTCCATGCGGCAGGGCTCCCGGTCTGTAGCTACCTACACTTTGGAGTTCAGAACCCTGGCGGCAGAGAGTGGATTGGACGACAAGGCACTCCAGAACGCTTATCATAGAGGTCTTAATGACACTATTAGGGACGGCCTGTTGCGGGACAGACCTTCTGACTGTCAAGACCTCATCCAGTTAGCTCTCCTTTTTGACCAACGACTCATTGAACGTGAGGCGGAGAGGGAGAGCGATTACGGCAGCGCAGCTTCTGCAGGAGTCACTGTATGGACCAATCGCCAATTCACCAAAGGTTCTGGTAACGTAAAGCCAGATGTCACCATATATCATGAACCCATGCAAATTGGCAGGTCTCAACTATCTTTGGAAGAGAGAGAAAGGAGAGTCCAACTTTGACTATGTCTATACTGTGGCCGGGCGGACTATCAGATACGGAATTGCGCTTTTCAACCAAAAGGATCGGACTCACCAGTCGAAGAGATCCTGGAGAGCCATTCAACTGTCCCCATGACCCCCTCCAGGAGGAACCCCAGTATTCCCCGCTAGCCTAGCTTGGGAAGCTAGGACATTGTTCATTGACGCATACCTGGACTCAGGAGCCGCCGAGAGTTTCATGGACTTGAGGTACGCCCGAGAGAAGTATGTTCCTTTGGTACCTTTAAAGTATTTTGTCTCAACCCATGCCTTAGATGCCCACCCTTTGGGTTCCATCAAATATCGCACAAAACCATTATCTCTTACCATTTCTGGCAGCCATACAGAAGTCATCAGTTTCTGGGTTTTGGACGCTCCTGTAGCCCCCCTGGTCCTAGGTTGATCTTGGCTAGTTCAACATGATCCCCACATCTCATGGACAACTGGTAAGATCCTGGCTTGGAGTAATCACTTCCATGCTCAGTGCCTTAAGTCTGCAGTAGTACCATCAAAAGGCCCTAAACCAGCATCAACCCCGTTGGACCTCTTCTGTGTTCCCAAGATTTACCACGATCTTGCCGCTGTATTTAGTAAGGAACAAGCTTTGTCTCTTCCACCTCACAGACCATATGACTGTACTATCGATCTCATTCCCAATGCAGTCGAAAATCTGTCTCTTCCGGAAAAACAAGCTATGAAGGATTACATCTCCGAGTCCCTTGCTTCAGGAATCATCAGACCATTTAAATTACCTGTAGCTGCTGGGTTCTTCTTTGTGAGCAAAAAGGATGGTTCACTTCGCCCATGCATTGACTACTGACAACTGAACAGTATCACTATCAAGAGCAGGTATCCTCTACCTCTGCGTAGTTCATCCTTTGAACCTCTCACACCTGCCACCATTTCCGCCAAGTTAGATCTTCGCACTGCATACCATCTGGTCCGCATCAGGGAGGGAGACGAATGGAAAACAGCGTTTAACACTCCTCTGGGTCACTTTGAGTATAGAGTCATGCCTTTTGGACTTACCAATGCTCCTGCTTTTTTTCAGGCCCTGGTCGATGTCATACTTAGGGATATGATTGATAGATTTGTGGTGGTTTACCTGGATGACATACACATTTTCTCCAAGAAACTTCAGGAACACCAGCACCACTGTCCTTCAACGACTTCTGGAGAACCGTTTATTCGTCAAAGCTGAAAAATGTGACTTTCAGTCATCCTCTGTTGATTTTCTCGGATTTGTCATTGAAGAGGGACATATCAAGGTTGATCCCAAGAAGGTGAAGGCGGTGGTGGAATGGCCACAACCCTCTAATCGTACGGAAATACGTCGATTTCTGAGATTTGCGGGATTCTACAGACTTTTCATTAAGGACTTTAGTAAGCTGGGTGCGCCCCTTCACGCACTTACATCTACCAGTATCCCTTTTCAGTGGAACCGTGAAGCAGGCATGGCATGTTGGTCCCTAAAGAGAAGCTATGTCTCGGCACCCATCCTGGTGTCCCCGGATCAAGACTGCCCCTTCATTGTCGAGGTAGACGCATCCGATACAGAAGTCGGTGCAGTTCTTTCCCAACACTCCAAGCTACACAACAAAATCCATCCTTGCGCATTTTTTTCTAGACGTTTAGCCTCTGCTGAGTGTAATTATGATGCTGGAAATTGGGAGTTACTTGCTGTCTATGAGGCATTAAAGGAATGGAGACATTGGTTGGAGGGCTCTAAACACCAGTTTTAGGTGCTCACTGATCACCGTAACCTTCTCCATATCAGATCAGCCAAAAGACTTAATGATAGACAGGACCAATGGTCCCAGTTTTTTGGTCGCTTCTACTATATTCTATTATTCAGACCTGGATCCCGCAATACCAAGGCTGATGCGCTCTCTCAACAGTTCTCGAAAGAGACCACCGACAAGGCCCCAGAAGAGACTATTCTTCCTCCCTCCAGGATTATTGGCATAGTCACTTGGAAAGTGGAGGATCTTGTCCAAGACTCCATTAAGAAGAATCCGGGACCAGGTGGCGGACCTTCCAACAAACTTTTCGTTCACAAGAATCTACGTCCTCAAGTCATGGAGTGGGGACATTCCAGTGTGTTTCCATGTCATCTTGGATTTCAACGTACTTTGTCATTCATCCGCCGACGATTCTGGTGGCCGTCCATGGCCCAAAATACCCGTGAGTTCATCGCCGCATGCAATACTTGTGCACGGAATAAACCGTCCCACAGGCCACCGGCAGGCCTGCTATGTCCTCTCCCAATCCCCAGTCGTCCATGGTCCCACATTTCTTTAGACTTTGTTACTGGCTTTCCTTCTTCTCAAGGTAATAGCGTCATACTCACAATTGTTGACCGATTCTCCAAAGCTGCGCATTTTGTTCCACTTCCCAAACTCCCTTTATCCTCTGAAACTGCTGACCTCCTTACTAATCATATTGTTAGAATACACGGCATTCCGGTTGACATTGTTTCCGACCGTGGCCCTCAGTTCACTTCAAGGGTGTGGCAGACTTTCTGCAAAGGTATTGGGGCCACGGTCAGTCTTACTTCTGGCCATCATCCACAGAGCAATGGTCAGGCAGAAAGAGCTAACCAGAGTGTGGAGACCATGTTGCATTGCATTTCCGCTCGACAACCCTCTTCTTGGAGCAAGTTTCTTCCTTGGGTCCAGTTTGCCTACAACTCCATGAAGAGTTCAGCAACTGGGTTATCTCCATTTGAATGTTCCCTTGGATACCAACCTCCCATGTTTCCCCAACAGGAGTTAGAAGCATCCACATCTTCATCTCGGAAACACATCAAAAAGTGCCAGCAGATATGGAAAACTGCTCGTGCAGCTCTACTAAAATCATCTGAAAAGATGTGCAACAGTGTCAACCAGCTACGCATTGCAGCCCCTGTTTACTCTTCGGGACAACAAGTACTTCTTCGCACTATGGACCTGCATCTTGAGGTACCATCACGTAAACTCGCACCCCGTTTTGTAAGACCCTTCACCATAGAGACGATTATCACCCCCGTTGCAGTCAAATTATCTTTACCATCATCTATTAAATGACACCCGTAGTCCATGTCTCCCAGATAAAGCCAGTTGCTAGTTCGCCATTGTCATCCCCAGAACCTATTCCGCCTCCTCCTAGAGTTTTGGACAATGGTGATTCAGTATGGACTGTAAAAGAGATACTAGGGGTCCGTCGTCAAGGGAGGGGGTTAGTTTATTTGGTAGATTGGGAAGTATATGGACCTGAGGATAGATCTTGGGTTCCTGCCTCGTATCTTGGTGACCCCAATCTTCTCAAGGAGTTCTATCGGGTCAACCCTGGAGCTCTTCGGCGCTCGTCGGGGGCCTCGCATAAGGGGGGGGGGGCACTGTTGTGTCACGCACACACTCTGCGCTTCCTGCAGCTGCAAGAGCATGCAGAAGATCCACTGCAAACACCAGAGACTCCCACACTCTCATCAAGTGAACCACGCCCACTCTCCGCCGCAGCCGACGGCAGGCCACACCTGATGCTAATGAAGGAGAGCAGTATAAAGATGGCCGACGCTGACCCCTCGATGTCAGAACGTAAACTCCCCAGTGTAAACTTAACACCATTTGTGATTCTGAGCAAGAACGGCCTTCTGGCGTGAAACATTTTCAAAGTCCGCTATCAGGCGCTTTAACTTGGACACCCACATGTCTTTGTCGGCGCCAGCTCCTGCAGGACGGAGGCGCGTGTGGCGCGTCTCTGGATGTGCGCGGCCGTGGGCGTGTCCCGAGGTTTGACAAGCAGAGCGCAAGGATGAGGGCGCATTCCAATGCGCCCTGGCCGTGACAAGCTGAGCTGCAGCACCGGAGCCGCGGGTAGCCGACCCCTGCCCTAGGGGAATTAATGTACCGCCTATGCTTAAAACGATCAAAATACGTAAATGTTATCATAAATGTGCCCGTTACTATATTACATATTAGACTTGGACTTAGATTTAGAAAAACTTTATTGATCCACAAGGGAAATTGTTTGACACTGAAGCTCAGTTATAAACGATGGAAAGGGTAAGGATGGAAAGGATAATGCAAGTGTAAATTAGACTAAAAATGTACCATAGTAACAATATAAAATGTAACGTATATGTAATATTTACATGTCATACATACAGTACATAATATATACTGATATATTATATTATTATGTAATATTATATTATTATATAATATTTGGCTGCAACTAACGATTAATCTGATAATCGATTAATCTGTCGATTATTGCTTCGATTAATCGATTGATAATCGGACAAAAGAGACAAACTACATTTCAATCCTTTCCAATATTTTATTTAAAAAAAACGCATACTGGCACCATGTCCTTTCGACTTGCCAAATAAAACAAGGCAAGTGTTAATTTTTTTTTTTTTTATAAAGTGCACCATTGTCCTGCACAATAGCAATAATTTTGCTTGGGGGAATTTCAAACCTGGCTAGTACTTATTCCAACCATTCTGCATTGTTGGATGCTGAATGTCTTTCCTCTAGTGGCATGGTCGTAAGGCAGATTGACTTCATGTTTCATTTGTCTCCAATGTAGTGGCATGTATTGCCAAGGTAGGAAACACTTGTCCACACATCAGTAGTAAGAGCAAGATTGCTCTGGATGGCTTTTATCTCAGTCTGCAAAGCATGGGATGTCCACTCGTACTTCCTCTCCATCAGTTTGGTAAAATGGTTCCTCGAGGGAAGATTGTAACCAGGGTTGAGGACGTGAATCATTTGTCTAAAACCTTCATCCTCCACCATTGATAGTGGCCTCATGTCAATTAGCAACATATTCAGGTAGCATCAGTCAGTGCAGCCGCTTGCCGTGGTGTGCACACCTTCCTTAGTACCATGTCGCTAATGCTGGCTTGTTTCTTTCTGAAATGAGAGAAACCATATTATGAACGTACATAGTAGCATCATTTACATGTAACTCAATAAACACCCAGTTTATTTACTTAATCATTTTTTTGACAAATACGCTACCACATTAAAAAAACATAAATTAAAGAAATGGACATTGGACTTGCAGAATACACCAATAATAACACAGAAATGTAACTCATCAGATCAAAATTGGATCAGATATAGTGCACATTTCTGTTCTGAATACTAAAGGATTCATTTTAGGCTACCTTTGAATCATAGCATGAAATATTCTAGCAACTTCAAAACGTTTAGTTATACTAAAGCGTCACTCAAGTCTAAATAGATTTATATAGCTTTATTGGGCCAGCTACATCGATCCATTTTTAAACCAACCTGAAATATTTCTGTCCGTTACGTTTATTTCCAAATTGTTATACGTGCGTTTTCTTTCTCAAAACGGAGTCAACTGTGCTGGAGACACATTATCAGCCCCGCGATGCAACAAAGACAAAACGTTACTGTTACTCAGAAAAAAGCTTAACTTATGAATGAATGCCTGTTGCGACTCATAACAACACAGAAAATGAAGTTGTCGCACTATCCAAAAAGTTCCTAACACTATGAAAGTTAATACACAACAGTTGGTGCTGTGCTGCCTTAAAAAAAAAATGTATCCTCTAACAAAATATTAAAAACACACAAAGACGGACACAACGGATCAATGTACTCGGACTATGGACTTAAAAAAGTTACATACCGTGAGTTCCCTTCATCCATGGCTCCTCTTCAGGTGCTGCCAAAGCAATTTTGTCCTTCGTGCCACATACGCGAGGTCCATGCTGCTCGTTTTGCAGGAAATGTCGTCTTTGAAGTCTTTAAAGTAAAGTGTTCCGACACTTTTGACGACTTATGTCGTACACTTTTCTCCATTGAAGCAATAACCTCGAGATGTTTCTCCGCTGAACTATCCGTACTGTTTCCCTCCACCATTTTTTGAATGTTTCCAAACAAAGGATACGGCGTGGTCGCGTGAGCTGCACAAGGGCTGTTTTGTACTGTTTTTGTACTTATTTTGAATATTGTTTTTCAGCTTTTTGTAAATGGTGCAGTTTTGGGGAATTCTTTTTTTTTTTTTTTTTTCTATGTCATGAAAAAGAGACGTGTTTGTCATTAAAAGGGAGGGTTTTGTGGTTGGTGCACTAATTGTAAGTGTATATTGTGTTTTTAATGTTGATTTAATGAAAAAAATAAATAAATAAAAAATGTTTTTATTTTTATTTTATTTTTTAATAAAAATGAATAAAAAATTATTCTGCGGCCCGGTGGTTGGAGACCACTGATGTACAGTATATATAACCCTAATGGAAGTGTTTGGATGTTTTTTTAGGCAGAGATGAAAGGCTCCCATAGGCTCCATTGTGAGCTGACTTTTGATCGAATACATTTGATTTTTAGAATGTATTTTAAAAGATCTATCCATCGTCATGTCTTTCATAATGATTGTGTACGATAGGCAAAATTCCCCAAAAATTTGCAGTTCTCCTTTAGGGCAAGTGACAAGTCAAACCCTGAGGACTATAGACCAATGAGCATTGTGCCAATTTTATCAATGATACCCGAAAAATTGGTTGCTACTCAGCTAATTGAACATCCGATTAGTGGTATACTCCCATCCATCCAATGCAGTTTGGTTTCAGGAAACACCTCTCAGCAGAAACAGATACGTTTTAGAAAATTTGAAACAACTGTTAGACCAAGGTGGCTTAGTGGGTGCTGTATTCTTCGACCTTAAACGTGCCTTTGACACCATTAATTACAAGGCTTCCTGGCCAAGTTAACATCTTCAACTGTTTTACAAGTGCCCTCTGTTAGATTAGGTCATATCTTTCTGACAGAAAAAACAAGCAGTACAAATTGAACAGTCCTGATCATCTTATTCCACTTGCTCTACTCGAGTCCCCAAAGGCTCAGTATTGAGGCCAATATTATTCAGTATGTATGTAAATTACTTACCCTTGATCCCCAACACAGTAAAAAATACAATTATATGGTGATAATACAGTTCTGTATACAAATGCCAAAACGATAGCAGATGCAGCTGTAATTCTGTCCGGAGCAAAGTCCCAGTATCTCACTGGCTTCTGGACACCTGCTTATACCGAAATACTGAAAAAAACTGTATGCATGTTCTTCCTACATCAGCCAGCAGGGGGTCAACAGCCATCTGTTCTAATTAATGAGGAGCATGTAGATGTGGTACAACTATTTCAATAATCTAAGTAATCTTTGATTCAAATTTAACTTTCAAGGACCATGTTAAAAAAAATAGCTAACATGGTTAAATTCTACTTGCCAAACATTAAACATATAAGAACTTGCTTGACGGTATTGTTTGCAAAAGTTCATATGTATACTATGATGTTTAGTCTCATTAACTATTTCCACACGACTTGGTCCCACACATTTGAGAGCACTTTGAAGTCACTCATGTTTCTGTTTAAGAAAACATACAACTCTAGAAGCCCTTGCATTATCATTATGGTAACATTGTAAGTATCTAAAAAGTTAAAGTACCAATGATTATCACACACACACTAGGTGTGGTGAAATTTGTCCTCTGCATTTGACCCATTCCTTTGTTCACCCCCTGGGAGGTAAGGGGAGCAGTGGGCAGCAGCAGTGGCCGCGCCCGGGAATCATCAAGTAAGTATAATATTTTAGATTTGAGAGCCATCAGAAGTTTCTGGATGCTTCCCTTACTTTTAAAGTTTGAAATGGACTCGCTCTACCACCCTTGGTGAATTTTTTATGTAAAAAAACAACAACAGTGGAGTCAGAACCAGAGCAACAAACCAGGGGAGACTGTGGTACTCAAAGGCGCAGGACTGAAATCAGCCAAATGGTACTGTCTATTAGAGACACAACATATTGAACATTTTACTGGAGCAGGTAAGTAACTGTGGGACCTACCTGACATTTAAAAATTGGTTTACCATACTATACCATACCAACTGTATTTATAAAGCCCTTTAAAAACAACCACAGTTGAAGAACAAAGGGCTGTACGCCACAAAGAAATAAAGCCACAGGACAGACAAAAACAAACAAACATTTATAACAGAAGTAAAAAACACATTAAAATAGCAAATACAAATTACTCTAACAACAATGTGTTAGATAAAAAGCAGTTAAAAAGTTAAAAACAGTTAAAAAAGTTTAAAGTTAAAAACAGTTTAAAGTCTCATGCTGGGTTAAAAGCCAGTGAATCAAAATGGGTTTTAAGAAGGGTCTTAAAAATAGCCAAAGAAGGGGCCTGTCTCACATGGAGAGGGAGATCGTTCCAGAGTTTGAGACCCGCCACAGAGAAGGCTCTATCCCCTCTGAGCTTGCGCTTTGATTTGGGGACCTCCAGGATCAGCTGATCAGCTGACCTGAGGGACCTGTGGGGGTATAGAGGTGGAGCAGCTCAGAGAGGTAAGGTGGGGCAAGACCATGTGAGGATTTAAAAACGAGTAAGATCATTTTAAAACAGACTCTAAAAGTCACAGGCAGCCAGTGTAGGGAGGTTAAAAAATGAGTAATGTGCTCTCTTTTTCCTGTGTTTGTTAGAAGTCGGGCAGTTGCATTTTGGGCCAGCTGCAGACGTGAGAGAGAGGATTGATTAATACCTAAATACAAAGAGTTACAGTAATCCAGCCGAGATGTAATGAAGGCATGGATTACTGTCTCAAACTGGTGCCTAGAAAGAAGGTTTTTAACCTTGGCCAGCTGACGTGAATAAAAAAAGCTGGCTTTCACCATTGTGCCAATCTGACGGTCCAATTTAAAATCACTGTCAATACGAAAGCCCAGGTTGGTGACGATGGGCTTAAAGGCCTACTGAAACCCACTACTACCCACCACGCGGTCTGATAGTTTATATATCAATGATGAAATATTAACATTGCAACACATGCCAATACGGCCTTTTTAGTTTACTAAATTACAATTTCAAATTTCCCGGGAGTTTCGTCTTGAAAACGTCGTATAATGATGACGTGTACGCAAGACGTCACGGGTTTTTAGGAAGTATTAGCGCTGCGCATACACACAGCTAAAAGTCGTCTGCTTTAACGGCATAATTACACAGTATTTTGGAGATCTGTGTTGCTGAATCTCTTGCAATTTGTTCAATTAATATTGGAGAAGTCACAGTAGAAAGATGGAGTTGGGAAGCTTTAGCCTTTAGCCACACAAACACACGGTGATTTCTTGTTTAAAATTCCTGCAGGTGAAACTTTACTATGGATCAGAGCGCGGTCAAGCAAACATGAATCACAACGGAATGTCAACCAGCAGGTTTCGGTGAGAAAATTGTGGTAAAAAGTCGCTTCTTACCAGAGAAAAGCTGAGCTTGTGCCGTCCATAGCTGCCGTCGACTCCCCTGAGACACTGGCGTCAAGACACCCGTGGAGACAAACCTCCGACTATCAGGTACTATTTAACTCACTAAAACACTAGCAACACAATAGAAAGATAAGGGATTTCCCAGAATTATCCTAGTAAATGTCTCTAAAAACATCAGAATCCGTCCCAATGCAATCGCGTTTTTTTTTTTCAAACGTATTTTTATTTAATTTTTTTTTCTAGTCCGTCGCTATCAATATCCTCAAACACAAATCTTTCATCCTCGCTCAAATTAATGGGGAAATTTTAATCAGTGTCAGGTCCGAATAGCAATTTTTTTTGGAGGCTCCCTTTAAAATCAATGTGAATATGTGAGGAGCCCCCACACTTGTGATGTCATCGTCTGCGACTTCCGGTAGAGGCAGGGCATTTCTCTTAGCGCCGAAAATTGCGAAATTTATCGTGGATGTTCTCTACTAAATCCTTCCAGCAAAAATATGGCAATATCGCGAAATGAACAAGTATGACACAGAATGGACCTGCTATCCCCGTTTAAATAAGAAAATCTCCTTTCAGTAGGCCTTTAATGTGCAAAGTCAAGGGGCCAAAGTCAACAGGGGGGAGCTCACAGGTACCACTAGGTCCAAACACTATCACTTCTGTCTTCTTTTCATTGAAATTGAAGAAGTTTAGCACCATTCAAGCCTTGATATCTTCAAGGCAAGCAAGTAGTGGCTGCATTGAAGAGGCATGATTTGTGTGTCATCGGCATAACAATGAAAACAAATATCATGCTTTCTCAGGATTGAGCCCAGTGGAAGTAAATAAATAGAAAAGAGCAGTGGTCCTAAAACTATACCTTGTGGAACCCCTCATGTCAATGGAGCAACAGAGGATTCAAAACCAGCAACATTTACAGAGAAAGTCCTGTTAGTCAAATATGACTTCAGCCAACTCAAAGCAGTACCACAAATGCCCACTTGATGCTGTAGGCGGCGAATTAAAATATTATGGTCCACCGTATCAAATGATAAATAAATAATGATTAATGGGTTGTACTTGTATAGCGCTTTTCTACCTTCAAGGTACTCAAAGCGCTTTTTACACTACTTCCACATTCACCCATTCACACTCACATTCACACACTGATGGAGGGAGCTACCATGCAAGGCGCTAATCAGCACCCATCAGGAGCAAGGGTGAAGTGCCTTGCTCAAGGACACAACGGATGTGACGAGGTTGGTACTAGGTGGGGATTGAACCAGGGACCCTCGGGTTGCGCACGGCCACTCTTCCACTGCGCCACGCCGTCCCACAAAGGCTGCTGTTAGATCCAGTAAAACTAATATCACATGATCACCTAAATCTGTTGCTCTCAGGATGTCATTAAAAACCCTTAGTAATGCTGACTCTGTACAATGGAGGGGTGTAAAACCATATTGAAAGACTTCTAAAATATCACAGTCCTCTGAAAAAGTGATTAACTGGGTAAAAACAATCTTCTCCAAGATCTTTGAGAGGAAAGGCCGCTTAGAAATTGGTCTAAAATGGACTAAAACTGAACTGTCAAGACCAGGTTTCTTTAAAAGTGGTTGAACCACGGCGTGTTTAAAACTGGTAGGAACTACACCAGAAAATAGACTGCTATTTAAAATGTTAAGAACAGGCTGCCCTATGCAAGAAAACACTATTTTAAACAAGTGTAGGAGGGACAGCGTCATGCGGGGAGCCTGAGGGCTTCATTTGATACGTAAATTCTTATAACTTGCTCTAACTGATTAAAAAAAGCAGAGTAGTTAAACGGGACAGAAGGTTCACAAGTCGGAACAGAAATGAGAGCCTTTGTTGTGGCAATCTTATCAATGAAATAGTTTAAGAAGGCATTGCACAATTCAGAGGAGGGTTCCAAACACGTTGGCTGAGGGGCATTAAGAACAGAGTCAATGGTTTTGAATAAAACAAAACCATTAGAGGCAATAATGTTTGCCAAATGTTCTCTTTTTTCCTCTTTTACTGTGCTCTGATATCGATGCCAACAGTCCTCTAAAATCTGGAGTGACACCTGAAGCTTGTCCTTCTTCCACCTGTGTTCAGCTTTGCGGCACCCGCGTCTGATCGTGCGGGTTCTCTCATTAAACCAGGGTTCTGATTTAGTTTTGGCCGTTTTGATTTTTAAAGGAGCCACTGAGTTTAAGGCAGTCTCACAAGTGGAGTCAAACTATGCAATAGGTTTCTCAGTGTCAGTAAAAACAGAGTCAGAGGGTAAAAAACCTTGGTTAAAAGCTATGATAAACTGACCAACAGTGGAAAGGTTAACAACTCGACAGAGACGCGCAGGCGGTTAGAACCGGCCTCAAATATGACAGGCATATGGTCTGAAAGCACATTGTTACAAATGTTCAAGTTAGACACAGGTCGACCATAAGACAGGACAAGATCATGCGTGTGACCACGTCCGTGTGTGGGACCCAGACACAAACTGTGTTAAATTAAAAGAGTCTATAAGGTTTAAAAAATCCTTCACCAGTGGCTTGTTGGGCCAGTATACATGGATATTAAAATCTTCAACAATGAGGACACGATCATAGCGGGGCATAATTCCTGCTAAAAAGTCTGAAAAGTCATTAATGAAGTCCTTATTGTATTTGGGCGGGCGGTAAATGACGAAGGCTAGCATTGCTTACATTTATAGTCATTTTTATAAAATATCGCCGTTCCTCCTCCACGGCCTGAGGTACGAGGAGAGTTAAAATAGCAACAGTCTGCCGGCAGAAGTTCGGAGAAAACACTGGACTCACCGGCACCGAGCCACGTCTCGGTTATGCATAGGAAGTCCATACAGCGTGACTCGAAAAAATCCCTGAGTGGGAACGTTTTGTTCGCCACTGATCTGGCGTTTACCAGACCAATTCTGGCAGGAGATGAGATCGGCGTCGCAGCACACCGGGTATCCCAGCACAGCAACTTCAAATCCGATGGATTCACCCCACATTGGCGGCACCGAGCTGTACAGGTGCGGATGCGGCCAGTCCAGGGTCTCTCATCGGGGACAATTTCCGGCACAGGGCAACCCGATGGATCCACGGACGGCCAGAAAGCAACAAAGAAACCATTGAATCAGTTTCCCGTCCGGGCAGCGCTGGAAGAGCACGCCAACAGTACTCTCTGCTTTATCCGCCGGCCACTATGGGTGCCGCGGTGACACTTCCGCGGAAAGCTCAGGGCTGGAAACCGGAAGCGGTGAGCTGGTGTACTTCATTTGGACCACCAAAATCACAACAAAAAATATTTTTGATAGGTGGTCAAAAAGCCAACAATTCTTGGCCATCATACACCAAAAGAGACTCGAACTGTTTAGTGCAGCAGGACAAAATCCCAAAAAACTGAAAGCAGACTGAGAACAGTAGACGGCCAGCCACACACGATGGCGCCATCGTGGAATGGTTGGTTTAAGTCAAACAAGTCATGCTCCTAAATATGAACTCCTTGGACTCTGTCTTTTAAAAGTCATATTATTTGTATGTGTGGTGTTATTATTTGTATGTTGGGTCCATAGTTTATATAGCTATGTGCACATGGACACAAAGGTTTTAATGAGATGAAAAAGCCTAACCAGAATAAAAATGCTTCAAGTAAACACACTATTCGGAATATTATGACCCTATCCCACATGTCCATTCATCCATCAATTTTTTACCGCTCGTCCCTTTTGGGGTCAGGAGGTGCTGGAGCCTATCTCAGCTGCATTCAGGCGGAAGGCGGGTACACCCTGGACAAGTCGCCATCTTATCGCAGCCTATCAAACGTGTGCGGATCAAAATGTAAGCCCGATCGAGATGGGTGGTTCATGCCATGAAAAGACATCTTTTGAAATTCGAGTTGAAATCATCCTTACTGCGCATGTCTTTGATGTCAGCTTTATATTTGTGGTGGAGGGGGGGAATACATTTGATGGTCTTGGAATGACGCGATTAGCTTGCTGCTGTCTTTCCCCATTCAACACATACATAAGTACTGTTATATGCTGTTGAGTTTGTTGATCTAAAACGAGACTGGCAAAAACAAAAGTATGATCTGGAGTGTCATGTGTCGATGTAACAATAAAAGCAATTAAAATTGAGCAAAAGGTTGTTGTGGTTCACAAAGCCTACATGGCTCACAATAAAAAAAAAAAGGTCCATATATACATAAACAATACAACACTAAAAAATAAGAAAAAAAAAGGAAAAGTTTAAGAATTTTAAAGTTTAAGAGTCTGAGTGCAGAAGGGATGAATGATTTGGAAAAGTGATTTGTTTTACTCAATGGAAGGGCATAACGTTGCCCTGAAGACAACAGACAGAATTTCCCTGCAAGGACGTGGCTCGGGAAGCTAAAATGCTCGATGCTTTTCAAAGGATTTGCTGGTTGCAGAAGTCTAAGTCTCTTAGTTTTACTCTGGTAATCTTAGAGCAAGATTTAACATTACTAAACAGGCTGTTTCGGTCTTTAACTAAAAGACAGTGAAACCAACAAATGAAAGAAAAACACATAAGACTGTCAATAAATGTTTGATAAGAACGTGTATAACAGGTTAGACGGAGAAATAATTTAATTTCCTGAGAAGATTAATTCTCTGTTGTGCTCGCTTCACTATAAAATCTGTGTTCACATCAAACTTGAGCTGGTCGTCAAAAAAGGTCCCCAAATATTTAGATGATGAAAAATTTGTCAACTTTTTGCACACCGTAGAAATATCCTTCTTACTTCTAAAATCAATCATTAATTATTTGGTTTTAGATACATTTAAATCCAAAAAATTACAGTCACACCAGGAGATAAGATCCGTCAGGGCACTCTCATGCTTTGATTGTGAACCATAGAGGAGAGACCTTTTGTGCCGTGTCATCCAGGGGCGTCGCCAGACATATTTCACTGGGGCACGTGCCCCACTGTTGATCGGCAGTGCCCCAGTAAAAATTTCACCAATAAAAAAAAAACGCTTCAGAGTTTTAAGTCTACATAACATAGACAACAGCGCACATACTACTTAGTATGGTAATTGATTGCTACTGTATTCACTCCACGAAACAGTGAGCACATGGCTACTTAATATGGTAATTTATTCACGTGTGGATTGAGACTTCGGTTGAGAGAGAGGGGAGGGGGGATTCGAATCACTGCGTGAGGTAGGTGACGTTAGCAAACAACAATTTGTTAATTACAATATTTTGATTCTGATTTGACTCAAACTGTAACTCCTAGATGGATTTAAGAAAGTTATTCGCCCGCAGCAGAGAAGAAGCGAGGAATGAGAGATGTAAGTCAAGTCCTAGCTAGCTAGGCAACATCATTGTCTTAAGTTGATGCTAAGTTAGCTAACGTTATTCCTTGTATCAAGACAAACATATTCATTTGCTGTACGAGCTGTCGGGGGAATTTCCAATGATGCTGGTTCTGCATCAATGATGATTTGGAGTAAGCATGTGTGAGTTGAGTGCTTCTCAAATGGTTTATCTTCAGGAAGAAAAACATTTTTCCGTATGAAGTCGTGAGCCAAATTTTTAAATCATTCAAGTTTATTTCACAGAAAAATAGCACAGTAGACTTGTCTTGTTAATCGGTGTGACTTTTACTAAAATAATCTTGTTTTGTCACCAGAAAAATGGCTACAGCTAAAGCATCTGGTTTTGTTTCCAGAAAAAATAGTAACATTTCTGTATTTGTTTTCAGAAAGATGGCTGAAAATATCGGGTTTTGTTGCCCCGTTTAGATTTAAAAAATATATATTTCCATGTCTGTCCTGAGTCCTCCTCCAACTTGTTAGTCGCTTTGCCTTTTGCTAAAATACTCACTAATAGTCACTACAAAAATGGCTAAAAATATCTGGTTTTGTTGCCACAATTTGATTTTTTTCTCCCTAAACTTTTTTTTTTTCATGCACACATCTGACTGCGACTCACTGAAAATGACACACAATCCACTTTTATGTCACGACCCACCAGTTGGGAACCACTGGTCAACTGTATAACAGTTACTGTAATATTTACATGTCTGTCCAGAGTGATTGACCACTTTGCAAAAATGAAAACGAGACGTTACAGTTTACTTCTCAGAAAATGATTCTCTGAACAGACACACAACAGTTGTTCATTTATTCTACTACTGTGGCTTTATTGTTTTGTGTATATTTTATAGTTTTGTTATCTGAAATAGGATTAGCCACATTGCCATAAATGGAAATTAAATAATATAAAAGAACCCAGAGATGTAGGGGTGCTTTATTTTTTGTTTTACTTTTGTAAATGTTAAATTTGCAGATGATTACTGCAATATATATTTCAAAAAGATTCATTGCTCTTCCTTTTTGCTTTTACCAGTAGCAGTTTAGAAGTCTGGAGTAAAAAAGTGCACAAGTAGGTCAAATGCATTAGTTAATTTAAGGTGGTTAATCAAAGATCCATACAACATAATCTGATATGATTTCATAGTTTAAAGCACTATTTATGTATTTTTTATGATAAATAAGTGCTAAAAATGTTTTTGCTTGCGCGCTTTGCACGCTCACATGAATTATTTGTGCCCCAGGTGTGCCCCAGTACAGCATTAGGTCTAGTGACGCCCCTGGTGTCATCAGAAAACTTAATCAGATAGTTGTCTTCCTGCCTACTCCTGCATTCATCAGTAAACATAATAAAAAGTAAGCATGAACGTACGCATCCTTCGGGTGAACCTGTGGAGATGGTTACAGAGTCAGAGACAGCTGTTTACAGGGACTCTACTAGTTAAAAAGTCTAAAATCCATAGCACAACCTGGTAAGACAATTCTAATTTAGACACAAGCCTCTCTATTAAAAGGGGAACATTATCACCAGACCTATGTAAGCGTCAATATATACCTTGATGGTGCAGAAAAAATACCTTTTTTTTTTAACCGATTTTCGAACTCTAAATGGGTGAATTTTGGCGAATTAAACGCCTCTCTGTTTATTGCTCTGGTGGCGATGACGTCAGAACGTGACGTCACCGAGGTAATACAGCCGCCATTTTCATTTTCTACACATTACACACACGGGTCTCAGCTCTGTTATTTTCAGTTTTTTCGACTATTTTTTGGAACCTTGGAGACATCATGCTTCGTCGGTGTGTTGTCGGAGGGTGTAACAACACTAACAGGGAGGGGTTCAAGTTGCACCGAAGATGCGAAAGTGTCTGCCGCCAGACCCCCATTGAATGTACTATACATTTGACCGGCGATGACAGACATGACACAGAGATGTATGGATAACCTGCAGATGCATTTGCAACGATACGAAATCACAAAGGTGAGTTTTGTTGATGTTATTGACTTATGTGCTAATCAGACATATTTGGTTGCGGCGTGACTGCCAGCTAATCGATGCTAACATGCTACGCTAATCGATGCTGACATGCTACGTTCATCGATGCTAACATGCTACGTTCATCGATGCTAACATGCTATTTACCGGCGATGACAGACATGGCACAGAGATGTATGGATAACCTGCAGATGCATTTGCAATGATAAAGTCAACAAAATCACAAAGGTGAGTTTTGTTGATGTTGACTTATGTGCTAATCAGATGCTAATTTGATGCTCTTACACACATGGAAGAGGGATGTGTACTATGGCTATGAGCTGTTGTTGTTTTTTTGTTTTGTTTTTTTTGTTTTTGTTTTTTCCCTTGGCCTGCACCCCCACTCCAGGGCCTAGGCTAAGACCGATTTTTTAATTTTATTTTAATCTTCAATTTTTTTCTCCCCCCCCACCCCCCTTGTTTACCTGTATGTCATCTTTTTTTGTAAGGGGCGCTGGAAGCCGGCAGACCCGTCAGCGATCCTGTTCTGTCTCCCTGTAATGTTTGTCTGATCTTGAATGGGATTGTGCTGAAAATTTTAATTTTCCTGAAGGAACTCTCCTGACGGAATAAATAAAGTACTATCTATCTATCTATATTTGGTTGCGGCGTGACTGCCAGCTAATCGATGCTAACATGCTATTTACCGGCATTGCTAAAGCAGACATGGCACAGAGATGTATGGATAACCTTCAGATGCATTTGCAATTATATTACGTTTCCTTCCACCCACATTTAATGCGAAAAAAACACTTACCAATCGACGGATTTAACAAAATGTGAAAGTCCTGATCGTTTGGTCCGCACATTTTACCGGCGATGCTAATGCAGCTATTCAGCCATGCTATGGCTATGAATAGCGTCAATAGCTTCTCGCTCAATAGCTTCAGTTTCTTCTTCAATACTTTCATACTCCAACCATCAGTTTCAATAAATGCGTAAACTGTTGAATCGCTTAAACCGCTGAAATCCAAGTCTGAATCCGAGCTAATGTCACTATATCTTGCTGTGGTATTCCCATTGTTTGTTTACATTGGCAGCACTGTATGACGTCACATGAAAATGGATAGTGGTCTCGAAGATAGCGAAAATAAGGCACTGTAAAGCTTTATTTAGGGATATTCCGGGACCGGTAAAATTTTGAAAGCTCTCTAACATGCTTGTGCTTGATGATTATATTTGGATCATTGGTAAGAGACTCTTGAAGGAGGGAAATAGTCATTATTTTCAAAGCAACAATAAAAACTACGAAATTAATTTGGGAGGTCTGCCATATTTATTCCCTCAATTTTTATGGGATTCCTGTTACTCTCACTACTTTCCTGAGAGATGGAGGTCATTGCTTTTATTCCTTTCCAAGATGCCCTAAGATCTCCACTGGTATATTTGTGTTCTACCTTATCCCCTATAAACTCTTTTAGCTTCCCTTATCTTGCTCCTTACCACTCGGTTGATATATTTCCTTTCCTGCATGCTCCCTTTGTAAAAGATACTGTATGTGTCTTCATGTTTATTACACTTTTTAATTACTTAGTGACCCACGGTTTGTTGTTGAAAAATATAGTCATTTCCTTACAGGGAATATTTGAGTCCACACAAAAAGATATATAAAAGGAAACTGTTAATGTCAGCTCATTTAAATCCCCATGTGAATTATAAAATACATCCCAATCTGTCAAATCAAAGCATGTTTGTAATTTGGCAATACTTTCCTCTGTCCAACATCTTACTGTTTTTACTGTATGCACTTGCTTCTTGCAGATGGGTTTGTAGATGGGCATCAGCAGGACACTGCTGTGGTAAGATGCTCTGAAGGGAGTCATACGAAAGGACTTGAAGGCACCAGGCACTGACCCTAAACAGAAGTCAATTGTGGAGTTTTTTAGGGTTGTTGTTCGTAAGTCCTAAGAGTCCTGTGTACCTGACACTGATTAAAATCCCCCAGGATAAATTTGGGTGCGTCAGGTGAGATAGCATCAAGTCTATTGGATACCTCCGTGATAAGACTTAGACTTAGACGTCTTTTTTATTTTCATTCAAATTTGAACTTTAGAACATTTTGTTGCATTATAGCTCAGTGGTTCTCAACTTTTTTTCAGTGACGTACTCCCTGTGAACATTTTTTTAATTCAAGTACCCCCTAATCAGAGCAAAGCATTTTTGGTTGAAAAAAAGGGATAAAGAAGTAAAATACAGCACTATGTCATCAGTTTCTGATTTATTAAATTGTATAATAGTGCAAAATATTGGTCATTTGTAGTGGTCTTTCTTCAACTATTTGAAAAATAAAGATATAAAAATAACTAAAAACTTATTAAAAAATAAACAAGTGATTCAATTATAAATAAATATTTCTACACATCTAAGTAATCATCAACTTAAAGTGCCCTCTTTGGGGATTGTAATAGGGATCCATCTGGATTCATGAACTTAATTGTAAACATTAAATCAAAAAAAAAAAAAAAAATCTTAAACATCAATATCTATGGAACATGTCCACAAAAAAATCTATCTGTCAACTCTGGATATTGCATTGTTGTATTATTATTATTATTTTTTTTTTTTACAGTTTATGAACTCACATTCATATTTTGTTGAAGTATTATTCAAAAAATATATTTATAAAGGATTTTTGAATTGCCGCTATTTTTAGAATATTTTAAAAAAATCTCACGTACCCCTTGGCATACCTTCAAGTATCCCCAGGGGTACGCGTACCCCCATGTGAGAACCACTGCATTAGCTCATCGTAGTGCAGGATAAAAAAGCAATAAGGTGCAGATATAAATAAATAGATTACTGTACAGATAAATATATTGCCCTTTTGCATATACATCTACGTTTATGGATGTATGTTGTATTGTCTTTATATTCCAGCGAGTTAATAAATTTTTGGGGGAAATTGAGAGGATTATAATGATGCGTTCAAGAGTCTTACAGCCGGAGGGAAGGAGCTGTTACAGAACCTGGAGGTTCTGCTTTGAAGGCTGCGGAATGTCTTTCTAGTGTCCAGCAGTGAAAACAGTCCTTGATGGGGGTGGGAGGACTCTCTGCAGATTTTCTGAGCCCTGGTCAGGCAGCGGCTTTTTGCGATCTCTTGGATAGGAGGAAGAGGAGTCCTGATGATCTTTTTCGCCGTCTTCACCACTCTTTGCAGAGAATTCCAGTCTGAGGCACTGCAGGCTCCAGTCCAGTCAGAGATGCATTTGGTCAGTAGGCTCTCAATAGTGCCTCTGTAGAATGTGGTGAGAATGGGGGGAGGAAGCTGTGCTATATTTCCAACGCAAAAAGTGCATGCCCTGCTGAGCTCTTTTTACAGGAGCTCCGGTGTGTAGGGACTAGGTCATATTGTCAGTTATCTGCACCCCCAGGAACTTGGCTCTGCTTACCATCCACACCGCTGTGCTGTTGACGAAGAGTGGAGCGTGGCTGGACTGGTGCTTCCTGAAGTCAAAGATGATCTCCTTGATCTTGTCGACGTTCAGGAACAGGTTGTGGGTTCTGCACCAGTCAACCAGATGTTTCACCTCCTCCCTGTAGTCCATGTCGTTGTTGTCACGGATGAGGCCCACAACTGTTGTGTCGTCCGCATACTTCACAATGTGATTAGTAGTAGACCTGGCGCAGCAGTCATGGGTCATCAATGTGAACAGCAACGGACTCAGGACGCAGCCCTGGGGGGAGCCGGTGCTCAGGGAGATGGCACTGGAGGTGTTGTCACCCACTCTCACAGACTGGGGTCTGTCTGTGAGGAAGTCAAGCAGCCAGTTGCATAGGGGGATAATGAATCCAAGGGGGGCCAGTTTGCTCACCAAGTGCTGCGGTATTAGATTAAAGATGGGTGGCTGCCGGGATTCTGGCCCTCTGGTGTATGTACGAACCCCGTTTCCATATGAGTTGGGAAATTGTGTTGGATGTAGATATAAACGGAATGCAATGATTTGCAAATCCTTTTCAACCCATATTCAATTGAATGCACTACAAAGACGACCTATTTGATGTTCAGAGGTGGGTAGTAACGCGCTACATTTACTCCGTTACATCTACTTGAGTAACTTTTGGGATAAATGGTACTTCTAAGAGTAGTTTTTATGCAACATACTTTTACTTTTACTTGAGTATATTTATACAGAAGAAACGCTACTTTTACTCCGCTCCATTTATCTACATTCAGGTCGCTACTCGCTACTTTTTTTTATTTATCTATTAATGTTTGTTTTGGTTTTTCAAAGTAGGATCTATGCATGCCTGCGTTTCACCAATCACATGCAGTCACTGGTGACGTTAGACCAATCAAACAGAGCCAGGCGGTCACATGACCGTCACCCGAGTGTCCAAAACATAAGGCCGCAAATCCGATGACACAACTACAAAGTCGATCATGGAACTGCGGCCTAGGGTGTCCGGGTGCCAAGTGCACATATGGACACCCTTATGTTTGAACATGGTGTTTGTAATGGACAAATTGTGACGAGCACAAAAGTCCAATAACAAAACACCACTGAGGTTCAGATCCGGGCGGCCATTCTTCCCAATCACGCCTCTCCGGATTTCACTGTCGTTGCAAACATGAGCGTTGAATTCCCCCAGTAGGACAAGGGAATCACCCGGGGGAGCACTTTCCAGTACTCCCTCGAGTGTACACAAAAAGGGTGGGTACTCTGAACTGCTGTTTGGTGCGTAAGCACAAACAATAGTCAGGACCCGTCTCCCCACCCCAAGGCGGAGGGAGGCTACCCTTTTGTCCACTGGGTTGAACTCCAACGGGCAGGATTTAAGCCGGGGGGCAACCAGAATTGCCACCCCAGCCCGTCGCCTCTCACTGTCGGCAACGCCAGAGTGGAAGAGGGTCCAGTCCCTCTCGAGAGAAGTGGTTCCAGAGCCCTTGCTGCGTTGATGTGAGTCCGACTATATCTAGCCGGAACTTCTCCACTTCGCGCAGTAGCTCAGGCTCTTTCCCCCCAGTGAGGTGACGTTCCACGTCCCAAGAGCTAGCTAGAAGATTGGACCGCCAAGTGCCCTGCCTTCGGCTGCCGCCCAGCTCACATTGCACCCTACCTCTATGGACCCTGCTATGGGTGGTGAGCCCATTGGAGGGGTGACCCACGTTGCCTCTTCGGGCTGTGCCCGGCCGGGCCCCATGGGAACAGGCCCGGCCACCAGGCGCTCGCCATCGTGCCCCACCTCCGGGCCTGGCTCCTGAGGGGGGCCCTGGTGACCCGCGTCCGGGCAAGGGAAATCTGGGCCCATGTTTTGTCTTCTTCATAGAGGTCTTCGAGCTGCTCTTTGTCTGATCCCTCACCTAGAACCTGTTTGCCTTGGGAGACCATACCAGGAGGCATAAAGCCCCCTGACAACATAGCTCCTAGGATCATTGGGACACGCAAACTCCTCTACCACGTCAAGGTGCCAGCTCAGAGAGGAGATATATGTATATATATATGTATACATATATATATATATATATATATATATATATATATATATATATATATATATATATATATATATATATATATATATATGTATATATATACATATATACATATATATATATATATATATATATATATATATATATATATATATATATATATATATATATATGTATGTATGTATGTATGTATGTATGTATGTATATATGAGGTAGATCACCTTGACTTGGTAATTTATTAAGTAATTGATTAACTTTAAAAATCTTATTGGGGTGTTACCATTTAGTGGTCAATTGTACGGAATATGTACTGTACTGTGCATCAATCAACCAATGAAATCCTACTGAGCCTATGGTGGTGTTAAGTTATTGTGGCTCAATGTGCCTTAATTTTTTTATTTTTATGTACTATTATTTAATATATATTATTGTTTTAGTTGCTTAAGAGATATTCCTACCTCTGAATATGCTCGTTGCTATTTTTATATTTTTGTGTATTATTTGTTGCCGTAATCATTAAACAAACAGGTTACACATCAGTTACTCTGTACTTCAGTAGTTTTTTCACAACATACTTTTTACTTTTACTCATGTAAATATTTGGGTGGCTACTCCTTACTTTTACTTGAGTAATACATCTCTAAAGTAACAGTACTCTTACTTGAGTACAATTTCTGGTTACTCTACCCACCTCTGTTGATGTTCAAACTCATAAACTTTAACTTAGAATTTCATGGCTGCAACACGTGCCAAAGTAGTTGGGAAAGGGCATGTTCACCACTGTGTGACATTACCTTTTCTTTTAACAACACTCAATAAACATTTGGGAACTGAGGAAACTAATTGTTGAAGCTTTGAACGTAGAATTCTTTCCCATTATTGTTTTATGTAGAGCTTCAGTTGTTCAACAGTCGGGGGTCTCCGCTGTCGTATTTTACGCTTCATAATACGCCACACATTTTCGATGGGGGACAGGTCTGGACTGCAGACGGGCCAAGAAAGTACCAACACTCTTTTACTACAAAGCCACGCTGTTGCAACACGTGGCTTGGCATTGTCTTGTTGAAATAAGCAGGGGCGTCCATGATAATGTTGCTTGGATGACAACATATGTTGTTCCAAAACCTGCATGGACCATTCAACATTAATGGTGTCTTCACAGATGTGTAAGTTACCCATGCCTTGGGCAGTAATACACCCCCATACCATCACAGATGCTGGCTTTTAAACTTTGCGCCTATAACAATCCGAATGGTTATTTTCCTCTTTTTTCTGGAGGACACCACATCCTCTGTTTCCAAATATAATTTGACATATAGACTCGTCAGACCACAGAACACCTTTCCACTTTGCATCAGTCCATCTTAGGTGAGCTCGGGCCCAGCCAAGCCGGCGGCGTTTCAGGATATTGTTGATAAATGGGTTTGGCTTTGCATAGTAGGGTTTTAACTTGCACTTACAGATGTAACGACCAACTGCAGTTACTGACAGTGTTCTTATGAAGTGTTCCTGAGCCCATGTGGTGATATCCTTTTCACACTGATGTCGGTTTTTGATGCAGTACCGCCTGAGGGATCAAAGCTCCGTAATATCATCGCTTACGTGCAGTGATTTTTCCAGATTCTCTGAACTTTTTGATGATTTTACGGACCGTAGATGGTAAAATCCCTAAATTCCTTGCAATAGCTCGTTGAGAAATGTTGTTCTAAAACTGTTCGACAATTTGCTTTCAAAGTGGTGACTCTCACCCCATCCTTGTTTGTGAATTACTTAGCATTTCATGGAAGTTGCTTTTATACCCAATCATGGCACCCAACTGTTGTTCCCAATTAGCCTGCACACCTGTGGGATGTTCCATATAAGTGTTTGATGAGCATTCCTCAACTTTATCAGTATTTATTGCCGCCTTTCCCAACTTCTTTGTCATGTGTTGCTGGCATCAAATTCTAAAGTTAATGATTATTTGCAAAAAAAAAAAATGTTTACCAGTTTGAACATCAAATATGTTGTCTTTGTAGCATATTCAAATGAATATGGGTTAAAAAAAATTTGCAAATCATTGTATTCCGTTTATATGTACATCTAACACAATTTCTTACCTCATATGGAAACGGGGTTTGTAGATAAGGGTGAAAAAAAGTCGTGGAAACTCCCTTGGCAAGTAAACTGGCCGAAGTGAAATGGATAAAAGCTTGAGGTCGGGGGTGCATATTTCCTCCCGAACTGTGACGTTATTATTGAAGTAGAAGCATACTCCGCCACCGCAAGATTTGTTCGTTATGCGAGTTAACCGGTCCATTCTGACAGGTTTCCTGAAGCCGCTGATGTGTAGATCCTCATTGCTGTCGGAGGCTTTCAGCCAGGTCTCCATAAATGCCAGCAAACATGTGTCTCTAAAATCACGTTTGCACCTTGCGTAAGATTCTAGTTAGTCCATTTTATTCCTGATGGATTGAACATTACTGAGAAGGATACCCAGGAGTGGAGGAGGCAGGTGTCGGTTATCTAGCCCGTATTTCCTCAGTCTGTGTTGGACACCTCCTCTTTTCCCTCTCTTTCTCCGGCGCTTTTTGTGCTGTAGTTTATCTGTCGTTACCGGAGTATTTCTCCATAGCGAATGGGGTATGGGTGGAATCACGGTGCCTGCTGTATGTGATCTCAGTTCAACCAGTATCTTCCGGCTGTAGGTGATCTTGTAGCCAGCCACGCCGCAGTCAACATTTAATCCACATGCAAACCAAATAAAAAGTGTCCAAAGCGCCAAAAGGACGGCCAAATAGATGCAGCCCATCATTCTTGCCAACCCTCCCGGATTTTCCGGGAGACTCCCGAAAATCTCCCGAAATACAGCGGAGCTGGAGGCCACGCCCCCTCGAGCTCCATGCGGACCTGAGTGGGGACAGCCTGTTTTCACGCCCGCTTTCCCACTATAAAAACAGCTTGCCTGCCCAATCACGTTACAACATCTACGGATTTTAATGAAAAACTGCACACACAAGGAGACGAAGCAGAAAAACGAGGAAGTTGCAGCCATGGCGACGCCGTCTATAATAGACTGATTTTATGTTTTCTGTCGCCATTTCCTGGTGAATGTTGGCTATAGCGTTATGGGGTTGCTTTTTGATTGGCCAACGATTTATGTGGTGTTGCGCACCTGACAGCAAGTGACTCTCTCTAATACGCAAATGGCAGAACAAAGGTTACTCAAATAGTGAAAGGTATGTGTTGTTGGTTTTATTTTAGTAACCAGCAAGCACAGTACAGTTAGTAGAACAACTGTCTTTTTATTACTGTGTATTTGATAGGTGCTGTCTGAAATTCAACTATTTCTTTTATTTATATATATAATAAAATAAATATATAGCTAGAGTTCACTGAAAGTCAAATATTTCATACATATACACACACACACATATATGTATATATATATATATATATATATATATATATATATATATATATATATATATATATATATATATATATGAAATACTCGAGTTAGTGAATTATACTCCCCTCTTAACCACGCCCTCCGCCCCACCCCCGACCAAATTTCTACAGTTGATACATCATTTAAGTAGCATGGTCTGATGCCATTACGGCCGGTTTAGTTTACTAAATTACAATTTTAAATTTCCCGCGGAGTTTCTTGTTGAAAACGTCGCGGAATGATGACGCGTATGATGACGCGTGTTTGTGACGTCTTGGGTTGGAGCGGACATATTAGCCCAGCACCACACACGGCTAAAAGTCGCATAATTACACAGTAATTTGGACATCTGTGTTGCTGAATCTTTTGTAATTTGTTCAATTAATAATGGAGACTATAAAGAATAATGCTGTTGGTGGAAAGCATTGGATTGCAGCTGCCTTTAGCACCGAAACACAGCTGGTGTTTCTTTGTTTGGTGTGAAGCTTTAACACAGAGCAGTCAAGCGAACATGTTTCTCTATGTCAACCAGCTAGTTTTTGGATGGGAAAATTGTGATATTAAGTCGGCTCTTACCGGAGATATCCGTGGATTCTGCGCCTCACCCTGCAGCTCAAAAAGGTAGCTGTGATCTTGGCTCCTCGGCTTCTCAAAGAGACACTCGCGTTCACTGCAGCCATCCGACTTTCAGGTATGACTTTACAATCTCTCTAAAACACTATTAAAACAATAAGCAGATAAGTGATCTTCCAGAATTATCCTAGTAATTGTGTCTAATTACATCTGTAACGGTCCCACTGCCGCCGCCTGTAGCGTTGCCTTTTTTTTTTTTTTTTTTTTGTGCTTCACTCCAACTTTCCTCATCCACAAATCTTTCATCCTCACTCAAATTAATGGGGAAATTGTCGCTTTCTCGGTCTGAATAACTCTTGCTGCTGGAGGCTATGATTGTAAACAATGTGAGGATGTGAGGGGCCCTACAACCCGTGACCTCACGTGCACATCGTCTGCTACTTCCGGTAAAGGCATGGCTTTTTTGTTAGCGACCAAAAGTTGCGAACTTTATCGTCGATGTTCTCTACTAAATTCTTGCAGCAAAAATATGGCAATATCGCGAAATGATCAAGTACGACACAGATTGGACCTGCTATCTCCGTTTAAATAAGAAATTCTCATTTCAGTAGGCCTTTAACTCTTGTCAAGCACGCCAAGCCCTTTTCTCAATGCCATTACATATATATCTGGTATCCGCAAGGCAGGCCGGATATACACAGCCCTGAAATAGATGTCCAGTTCCCAGAGTTCTTTTGTACTTTTGACTCAAGTTGTGAGAGCGCTCTAGTGGGAGGTAGAGATGTAGAGAGGTGAGCTGAAGCCACCAGAGACTGTCAGGTACCTGAAGGTCATACTCAAGATAAAATGCTTTATTCCGGTAGAGGTCAAATCTTATGTGCTACGGGACACCTGCTTCCAAAATTGCCTGCCATCCAGGAACAAGTCTGTCCTTTCACAGGTCACCTGCTGGGTTTCATCCAATGCACATTCTCGCCCGTCCTTGATCAAAACTTCATGTCGTCTGTGGGCTCTCTTTTCTTAGTGGATGGAGCTCTCGTTTAAACAAAGGACTTAATGTATTAAATTAAGGACACTTAGGATGACTACTTTGTAAACAGCAGTTTTTATGCGCAGTCTCATGCATTGATTTTGCCACAGCCTGATCTGATTCCTCCACCTTTCCCTGTCAGCAGCTGTATCCTCCCAGGTTCTTTCATCAATGTTACAGCTTTTGACATTGACTTTTAGTGTGTTTGAAGTAAAGTAAGGACCTTCCAAGAGTACGCTCTCCCTCCTTTAGTTGCTCAGAAAACAACATCTTACCAATAGGCCTTCTTGGTTAGCTGTATCAAAAGCCTGATGAGATTGACACCACCTTATGACTCTTATTTTGTTGCCTGCTCTTTTATTGGAGCTGGGGAATGGCAAAGATCATGTCGCAAGTGCTTCTTCCTGCATGAAAACCAATTGGGATTCATGGACAACAATCTCAGCTACATTGCTGATGACGTCCAGCTATACCTCTCCACAAAATCCATCTCCTCCATAACTCTCTCCACCCTGACCGATTGCCTCACTGAAATTAAATCATTGATGCACTCCAACTTCCTCAAACTCAACTGCGACAAATCTGACATGCTCATCATCGGCCCCAAATCCCTCACCAAAACTGCTCACAACTTCCACCTCTCTGTCTACAATTCCACTCTGTCCCCATCCACTCATATCCGCAACCTCTGAGTCATTCTGGACAATAATCTCTCTTTTGAACACCATGTCAACCACATTACAAGAACTGCTTTCTTCCACCTCAAAAATATTGCCCGTCTCCGTCCATCTCTCTCCTTCTCTGCTGCTGAAACCCTGATTCATGCCTTCATCACCTCCAGACTTGATTACTGCAACACCATCCTCTACGGCTCATCTTGCAAAATTCTCAATAAACTCCAATACATTCAAAACTCTGCCGCCTGCTTGCTCACCCACACACGCTCCTGTAACCACATCACCCCAGTCCTTCAGAAACTCCACTGGCTCCCCGTTTCTCACCGGATCCACTTCAAAATCCTCCTCCTCACCCACAAAGCCCTCCACAACCAGGCCCCCTGCGACCTCATCAACCTGCTTCAACACCATACCCCTTCACGCAGGTTCTGCTCTTCTGATGCCAACCTCCTTTCTCCACCACTCAGAACCAAGCTCCGGACCTTGGGTGATAGAGCCTTCTCCATCGCTGCTCCCACCCTCTGGAACTCTCTTTCCAAACCCATCCGTGACTGCTCAGACCTTCCTATCTTCAAAAGCCTTCTGAAAATACACCTCTTCAGATTTGTTTTTAACCTGTGATTAGTGTTCTGTGTCTTGTAATGTCCCGTCTTGTAAATGTCCAGTGTTTTTATGTATTGTACAATGTACTGATTTTATATTTCCTATATTTTGTATTATTATTACTTTGAACTGTTTTATATTTTAATTTTTTTTATTCTTTGAAGTGTTTTTGAGTACTCTGAAAAGCTCTATACCAAATAAAATATATTATTATTATCATTATTATTATTATTATTATTATTATTGTTATGTTGGCTAATACTTTACAGACACTGTAATTCATGTTTTTCAGTCAGTTCAGATTAGTGTCTTATTGCAACGGTCTGTGCATTACAAACTGAAACGCATGTCATGTTGACGTAGAAGCTAGCTCATCTCTAGCCACCTAAAACGAGCCGATATTTATGCTAGAAAGCGGCAAAATTAAAAATGTATTGTTTTCTTGCCCCTTATAATCGACAAAATTCAACAAAAAGTGCAGTTCCCCTTTGAGACTTTGAGAAGTTAAAACATTTATTTGTGATTATTGTGAAAAATAGAAGAGGTAGCAATATATAAGCTCTGCTTCTTCAAACTGTACACCTTTTTGTTGAAGGGGTAGGAAAGAGCTGTGAGCACAAATAACATATAAAAACAGTAACTCTGAAAATGAGATAAATTAAAGAGATTAAAGCTACAATTAGAATAAAAATACAGTTTGTGTACTGATAAAGAATCCATCCATCCATCCATTTCTACCGCTTATTCCCTTTCGGGGTCACGGGGGGCGCTGGGATTTATTTAAAATAATAAAACAAAAATGAAACAGATGAAATACAAATACGCCCTGCGATGATCTGGCGACTTGTCCAGGGTGTAGCCCGCCTTCCGCCCGAATGCAACTGAGATAAGCTCCAGCACCCCCCGCGACCCCAAAAGGGACACGAGTAAAAACCTGACATTTGTATAATTGTATAATACAGTGATAAATACTGGATATAGATTAAGATGAATAAGATCATGAAATATATTCATTGATTATGTCCAAGTTGGCATACATGCAATAATAAAAGATAAATAATGCATACTTCTACAGTTTTGTAGCAGTTTTGTTTTGACAACAGTGGCCTCTGTTGACAAGAAAGTAAATTACAGGATGAAAGTGCCATCCTCAATGGAGACGATGCATCCTTCCATTTTCTGAATGAGTCTTAAAATGCTATTTTTTTCTTCGTCTTTCAATACAACTTATTCCTATTTTGGTTTTCAATGAATACTTTACATACATCTTACGAGGAAACACTCAAACACATTTTTGACAAAAGTCGAATGCTTATTCATTTCTGAGTATGGCTTCTGAAGAGTTTTGCTGGACGCCAGGGGGCGATATAAGTTTAAACATTGAAGGTCTGGTGCTTTTCAACTAGCCGCTGCATAAACATCTAACTTCTACTTTATACTCGTTTAAATCTACTTTGTATGGATTTTTAGGTAAATAACTCTATCATGTTAGGAGGTCAGCAAACCAAAATGTGCAAAAAGCCATATTGGACCAAAAACAAACAAAACACAAATCTGTGATTAAAAGAATAAAAGCCTTATACAAGGCTTTTATTCTTTTAATCACAGATTTATAATAAAAGCATCACATAATGTAAGTGTTTATAAGACTGCAAACTCTAATCTGTGAGGCGGTGCGGTCTTTGGATTTGATGATCTTTATGTTTGAGAATATCTACTTGCACAGGTATTTGTTTTGTTTGCAACAGCCAACTGCCTGGCACCATGCCATGCGGACAAAAAAACGTATGTCGCAGGTTGCATCTTCGTTGACAGAAAAGATGCAATTTATTTATTTATTTATTCCACACATTTTTATAACATTGGAGAACATTAGTAAAAGCATAGGCTTCTAAGGGGGTGAGATAACTCCTGGAAATTTCTTGTTTAGAATGACCAAATGTATAGATGTGTGTGTTTAAGTTGAAGGAAACGGCAGGCTGTCTTCTTCTAATCTTTGCAAGCTGGGTAACGTTTGCTGTGGTCTGGAACAACATAACACACACACAACTATCAGAAATGCAGCCAATATTTGACACAGTGTCATGGACATGCCATTATAAAATAAATACACAGAGGACATAAGTAAAGGAAATTAAATCAGCTCAAATATACATACAAGGAATATTGATGTAGAATGTCTCACAATGTCTCACAGCTAGCCTAAACAGCATGTTCGCTTTGATTAGCTTGCCGTCATGCACTGACCAATTATGCCTGATTAGAACCCCACACAAGTCAATAACAATTCAAAAAAGCTTGTCAACACAAGTCAGTAATATCAAAAAAGCTCACCTTTGTGCACAACATTAGATAAAGAAGGAGTAGCATAGAACACGTCTTTCTGTGGCAATGTCGGAGAAAGTTATACATGAAAACAAGGGGTGCCCACCCTTTTCAGCATGCATGCTACTTATCAAATAACCAAGTTGGGGTGATCTACACATGTGTATGTGTGTGTGTGTGTATATATATATGTGTGTGTGTGTGTATGTGTGTGTGTGTGTATGTGTGTGTGTGTACAGTTTTTGTTCACATGTTAAAGGTGTTTAATAAATATACAAACACATTTTTAAAACATTTAGATTCCCTTCTTTCATTAAGTCTCGTTTTTTATACCCTTTAGAAGAAATACATTGCAGTTAACTCCATAGCTCACTAGCTTGTATGAGCTAGTTTTCTGAGACTTTTATTAGGTTAGCACGGACATGATGCAGCAGCATTTTGATTGTGAAAACAGGAACTGTACGGTCGGTCTTCACACTTTTGACAGCCGGTACGGAGAGAGAGTCTTTTGATATAAAACGTGCTTTCCGCGTTCCCTTCTGTGATTTCCTCATACTAAGGCCCCTTCTACACCAAGGTTGCCCAGGGTGAATCCCACCTAACCTTATCCTTGTCCACACACACACACACACACACACACACACACACACACACACACACACACACACACACACACACACACACACACACACACACACATACACACACACACACACACACACACACACACACACACACACACACACACACACACACACAATGGTCGCATAAGATCCCCTGCCCCCCTCTATCAGCTTGGGGCATAATACGAATGCGCGGAAAATGCGAACGTCATGTTGCTCTAGTGTTGCTTTGTATGCAAGTTCCTAAACTTAACTTATCTGAACAATGTCCAGTGTTGTGGTATTTCAATGAACTAAAATCCAGTCTGCTGTGGGACCCTATTGTAGTGAATCACACCTGAGCCATCATAAATAAATAAAATCTTTAATAAACAAGTGAGAGTACACAAAGTGACAAAGAACATTTTACGTCAATCAATCCAAGGATCTAGATATCTGGTCAGGACACTCCTCACTCTTTTGCTTTCACCTTCCTTGTCCATTCGTTTTTGGTGACTTTATATATTCGGGACCTAAACGTTGAGTCCGCGACATACATGGCGGACGATGACATCATCCAGATAGGGGCAGCATATGCCGCGTGGGGACGCAGTACCCGGTCCATGAGTCTCTCAAATGTGGCAGGCGCACCGAACAAGCCGAACGGAAGGGTCACAAATTGGTATAAACCTTCCGGAGTGGAGCATGCCTTTTTTTCCTTAGACTCTGGGGACAAGGGAATCTGCCAATAACCCTTAGTTAAATTCAGTGAAAAAACGAGCAGTGCCCAACCAGTCCAGGAGCTCGTCGACCCGGGGCATGGGGTGGCATCAAAACGTGACACATCATTTACCTTGCGGTAGTCCACACAGAATCGCACAGACCCATCTTTCTTCCCTACCAGAACTATGGGACTGCACCATGCACTGTGTGACTCTTCTATTACCCCCAGTTCCAGCATGGCTTTTAATTCCTCCCAAACTACTTTGCGCTTGTGTTCGGGTAGTCTATAGGGCCAAGACCTCACTGTCACACCTGGGCTGGTCTGTATGTGATGCTGGGTGAGGTTTGTGCGGCCTAGCAGGGGGAAGAACACGTCAGCAAAATATTGCTGCAAATTGGCCACATATGCTTTCCGTGACGGCGTCAGATGATTATCACAGCGGAGAGGGAAGGGCTGGGGGGAGGGGGGAACCTCCGGCCCCAGCTCCTCGATCTCCGCTATCGTCGTCACCATGTAGACAGGCTCCGCTTCCCTCCACCCTTTTAGTATGTTGAGGTGGTATATTTGGGTTTCCCAGCCCCGGTCAGACCGCCTGACCTCATAATCCACGTCACCCACTCGTCGTGTGACCACGAAGGGTCCTTAATTTAGAGCTGGATGTTGGGAGTAATACAAGAACTTTCTCTCCTGGTGAAAATTGTCTGAGTTGCAAAAATTGTCTGTTATACAGGCGTTGCTGACGCTCTTGGGCTTGGAGCAAATTCTCACGTGACAAGTGTCCCAATGTGTGGAGTTTTGCTCTCAAGTCCGTGACGTACTGAATTTCATTTTTACTGGGACTTGGACCTTCCTCCCAGCTTTCCTTAACTAGGTCCTGTACCCCGCGCGGCTTCCTGCTGAACAACAGTTTAAATGGGGAAAACCCTGTGGAGGCCTGAGGAACCTCCCGCACTGCAAATAACAGGGGATCCAACCATTTATGCCAATTTGGTTTGTCCTCGAGTACAAACTTCCGGATCATGGATTTCAAGATTCAATTCAATCGCTCTAACAACCCATCAGTCTGTGGGTGGTAAACGCTGGTTCGAATGGATTTGATCCCCAATAATCCGTACAGCTCCTTTGACGTGTGTGACATAAAGGACGTGCTCTGGTCAGTCAGAATCTCTTTCGGGATTCCGACTCGGGAGATAACTTAAAACAGTGCCTGCACGACACTCTTTGCAGGGATGGAGCGCAGCGGTACTGCTTCGGGATAGCGCGTTGCGTAATCCACCAGGACTAGCGCAAAGCGATATCCCTGGGTGCTCGGGTAAAATGGTCCTACAAGGTCCATGCCAATACGCCCAAACGGGACCTCTATGAGTGGTAATGGCCGCAAAGGAGCCCTATGGGTGGCCGCGGGATTGACTAGCTGACAATCTGGGCAAACCGCACGAATTCCTGGCCAATAGAACCGGACCATTATCCGATTAAGTGTTATATCATACCCCATGTGGCCAGCCATTGGATTAAAATGTCCCGCCTGGAAAATCATTTCCCGACGGCTTTTTGGCACCAGCAATTGGGTGATTTCCTCCCCTGTCTGAGTGTCACGACTCACTCTATATAATCTGTCCCTAATCAATGCAAAGTGGGGGAAATCCCGTGCTATCCCCGGGCGAACCCGCTGCCCATCAATTGAAATCACGTGGTCCTAGGTAGCGCGCAGAGTGTCATCTCGAGACTGCTCAAGTGGAAAATCATCCATGGGGCGCCATTGGTGAACCGGGGAAACTTCCTGAGAAGCCCCCGCCGGCTCCCCTTCCCCTCCCTAAAGGTCCGTGCCGGGATTGCCTCCATGAACTAATCCAGAATGATTTGTTCCAGTACTTCCTTTATTTTCCCGGGTTGCAGCCATCTCGTTGCCGCATCTCTTAGTTGTTGGCCCAGGGCGAAAGGCCGCTCCTTCGGGCCAAGTCACATTGCCCGGAACCGGCGCCTGTGATCTTCTTAGGACCCTCCCGTCCGATCTAGCACCACGCATCTCACGTCCCGGTACTTTACCTGGGAATCTGGTGGTAGGCTGAGCGCCGCCCGCTGAGCCCCTCCCGCCAGCAGCGGCAGCAGCCGTACTGCCCATTCCTCCTCAGGCACCCGCGCATGCCCCCGCCGTGGCCTCGAACATGTCCATGAAAGTTTGCGGATCCTCTGTCTCCGCCATTCTGTGTATCCCCACGGCCGCCAATGATGGCTTCGCCCCCGCTCCGGACCTCTCCGGACCTCTCCGTCAGGGCTCGCAGGATTTGGCTCTGCTGGGCGATTTGTCCCTGCATGGCTTCCATCTGCTGGTGATTGGCCGTGGACACTTCTGCAAACAGCTGCCCCGATGCTTCTATCGGACTAGGTGTCGACATTGTTTTTTTGTTGTTTTTTTTCAGTTGGGCGCCAAATGTAAGCATTTCCTACTCACAGTTCCACAGATACACGCTGGAAGCCAGTTGCGCAGAGTTGACAGGGTTTTTTAATATGTGTCTTTATTTCCATCATGTATATTCTGTCAACTTTTCAGTCTCTCTGGTCTTTCCTCTTCCTCTTACACCTGGCCGCTCACTGTTAAAGACAACAGATGATTAGTTTAACACGTACCACCCGTGCAAACTAATCATCTGGCAACTGTGTCTCTCAGTCAGCACATGCCACGCCCCCGTCTGATGGCGCGCTGTTTTCAGCAGCCCAGACAGGGCCACTGACCTTTACTCCAACAGTGCGCTGATCACAATCCACTTCCACAGGTCCGTTGAGACAGGGCACCTCCGTTCATTGCAAGCTGCAAAGTGTGCGCCGTGCAGGGCAGACTAGCCACACCAAACTCTCCTGTAGCTTTTGCCATACTGCGTGCGTTGTCCCTGACCAAAACATGAGCTTTCGCCTTGGTGTGTTTTTGTTGTATTTTTGATTTTAGTACAACTGTGTTGTACTACTTTTTTGTGTGTTTGCTTTTCATCAATCTTCCGCTTGTATTCCTTGTGTATCTCCTTATGATTCTTGAAGAGGTGGGAGATCAAATTGCTCGTATTAAAGGAAGAAGTCTTGGTTCCTCCTCGCATAATCAACTTTTTGCAGTCATTGCAAATCCGTCAGACACACTTTAAAATAATCCCAAACCGCGGACTTGGTGTCGTTAGTCAGTCACAGAGTGAGCTTGCTTGTTAGCCACGGCTACAGCATCGGCTACAGCATTGGCTACAGCATCGGCTACAGCACCGGCAACAACACACTCTTGTTGTTATGCTCCGCTCGCGGCGGTTTGATGAGGTCATCGAGTATCGCCAGTAAACATCTCATGCTGCAGTCGTCAAGTCCTGTTTTGTGTGTGGGAGAGGGGCGAAGGAGGGGCTGCTGACTGGGAGACACAACTGCTCTCTACTGCTCCCTATGTCCGTGTTTTACCGGATATGTACCGCTCCGTACAGCAGTGTTTTCAAAAGTCATTAATTTTACTTTTTGAAACCGATTCCGATAATTTTCGATATTTCATTTTAAAGCATTTATCGGCCAATAGAAAATCGGCAGTCCGATACCATCGGACATCTCTAGTTATTATTAACATATTATTTTTGGATTAGTGACAACTTTTCTAGCATTAGACCAGATGCAGTCTTTACGACAACTTTTCTAGCATTACACCAGATGCAGTCTTTAAGACATATTTGTTTTAAAACACCTTCATGCTTGAGCAAACCATTAAAGAAAAAAAAAAAAATCAGTTTTTTTATATTTTTTTCTCTTCATTGCTGTAGCATTTTTACTAAATTCTTATGTAATTAGCATTTATCATTTATTTTCAGTGCTAACAATTCTTCAATGTACTATATCCACAATCAAAAAGGTCAAATGTGGTCAAACACTTCAGGAACAATTTGTATTTTTTGCTTGATTTTGTTATTCCATTGGTTTGATTTGTGATTAGTTTAATTAAGATACCATTATCATAACGATAATCTGCATTTTCTGCACATATTTCAAACAAATATGGTGACCAGGGGCGTCGCCAGACATATTTCACTGGGGCACGTGCCCCACTGTTGATCTGCAGTGCCCCAGTAAAAATTTCACCAATAAAAAAAAAACGCTTCAGCGTTTTAAGTCTACATAACATAGACAACAGCGCACATACTACTTAGTATGGTAATTGATTGCTACTGTATTCACTCCACGAAACAGTGAGCACATGGCTACTTAATATGGTAATTTATTCACGTGTGGATCGAGATTTCGGTTGAGAGAGAGAGAGAGGGGGGGGGATTCGAATCACTGCGTGAGGTAGGTGACGTTAGCCAACAACAATTTTTTAATTACAATATTTTGATTCTGATTTGACCCAAACAGTAACTCCTAGATGGAGCAGAGAAGAAGCGAGGAATGAGAGATGTAAGTGAAGTCCTAGCTAGCTAGGCAACATCATTGTCTTAAGTTGATGTTAAGTTAGCTAACGTTATTCCTTGTATCAAGACAAACATATTCATTTGCTGTACGAGCTGTCGGGGGAATTTCCAATGAACATGAAACATAATGTTGGTTATTGTCTGCTGGTTCTGCATCAATGATGATTTGGAGTAAGCATGTGTGAGTTGAGTGCTTCTGAAATGGTTTATCTTCAGGAAGAAAAACATTTTTCCGTATGAAGTCGTGAGCCAAATTTTTAAATCATTCAAGTTTATTTCACAGAAAAATAGCACAGCAGACTTGTCTTGTTAATCGGTGTGACTTTGACTAAAATAATCTTGTTTTGTCACCAGAAAAATGGCTACAGCTAAAGCATCTGGTTTTGTTTCCAGAAAAAATAGTAACATTTCTGTATTTGTTTTCAGAAAGATGGCTGAAAATATCGGGTTTTGTTGCCCCATTTAGATTTAAAAAAAATATATATTTCCATCTCTGTCCTGAGTCCTCCTCCAACTTGTTAGTCACTTTGCCTTTTGCTAAAATACTAACTAATAGTCACTAGAAAAATGGCTAAAATTATCTGGTTTTGTTGCCACAATTAGATTTTTTTCTCCCTAAACTTTTTTTTTTTCATGCACACATCTGACTGCGACTCACTGAAAATGACACACAATCCCCTTTTATGTCACGACCCACCAGTTGGGAACCACGGGTCAACTGTATAACAGTTACTGTAATATTTACATGTCTGTCCAGAGTGATTGACCACTTTGCAAAAATGAAAACGAGACGTTACAGTTTACTTCTCAGAAAATGATTCCCTGAACAGACACACAGCAGTTGTTCATTTATTCTACTACTGTGGCTTTATTGTTTTGTGTATATTTTCTAGTTTTGTTATCTGAAATAGGATTAGCCACATTGGCATAAATGGAAATTGAATAATATAAAAGAACCCAGAGATGTAGGGGTGCTTTATTTTTTGTTTTACTTGTGTAGATGTTAAATTTGCAGATGATTACTGCAATATATATTTCAAAAAGATTCATTGCTCTTCCTTTTTGCTTTTACCAGTAGCAGTTTAGAAGTCTGGAGTAAAAAAGTGCACAAGTAGGTCAAATGCATTAGTTAATTTCAGGTGGTTAATCAAAGATTAACAACATAATCTGATATGATTTCATAGTTTAAAGCACTATTTATGTATTTTTTATGATAAATAAGTGCTAAAAATGTTTTTGCTTGCGCGCTTTGCACGCTCACATGAATTATTTGTGCCCCAGGTGTGCCCCAGTACAGCATTAGGTCTAGTGACGCCCCTGGTGGCGACACTCATTTTTCTGACTCTGAATGACATTGAAATTTCTATTAGGTGGACGATCTAAGCATGTTCAGATCATCAAAACATCTGGGCTACCTTGTAATCCATTTACAAGTTTGGCGTCATACCTTATTGCGTCGCTTGAATGAGAAATGCGAGTCAAGAGTTCAGCAATTAGCAGTACTTATACCATGTTCACACTTTGGTTTATTACATCCGCACATATTTGTATTTGCAGAGACAGACAGTAAATGTAGCGCCAAGGACATCTTTTAAAATGTGTTTCAGTCAGAAAGTTTAGCACATATTTATTAATCAAAGTTTCATGAGTACCCATATTTTATATTTTTGTCTTCCCTCTTTGCGATCGACACCATTTAATACTGGCTGAGAATCGAACCCATGCACTTTGTCATGAAAGGTGGCAACATGTACTATTACCTCACAATACATATTTAACTTTTAATTACTGTAAATACTGCTCAATAATATCATAGTGGGTCATAAGGCTGAGCATAGGATCAGCAAAGCAGTGCCTGAACATGAACATGAACTTTTGTTTTTTGAAATGTTGTTCTGTGATTGATAGTTCTAGTTTGTATCAGGTCCAGCTCACAATAACAATAAACCCTAAACCTTAAATTAAACCTAAACCTTATCTTAACCCTTCAACTAAGACTAGCCATAAATTTTTAACTAAACATAACCCTAACCCTTAAATTGACTAAAACCTTACCATAAACCAGGGGTCCCCAAGCTTTTTGACTGTGGAGGCCACAATGGGGTAAGAGTTTTGTTGTTATCTTGTATAACTCTGTCATCTTTTTCTCTTTTTTTTTTCCTCTCCTCTACGCCGTTCAAGTGGCGCCAAACACCAGACAAATCCAAACATTTAATAAAGTCAAATGAAATTAACCACAAAGCTTTCCTCCAGAAGGTCTTATCTTTGTCCATGTGATGTCAGATGAGACAAAAATTGAGCTGTTTGACTACAATACCCAGCAATATGTTTGGACAATAAAAGTTGCGGCCTTTAATCCCAGGAACACCACACCCACCTTCAAGCATGGAGGTGGTAGTATTATGCTCTGGGCCTATTTTGCGGCCAATAGAACTGGTGCATTATAGAGAGTAAATGGGACAGTGAATAGTAGGATTACCTCCAAATTATTCAGGAAAACCTAAAATCATCAGCCCGGATGTTGGTTCTTGGGCGCAGTTGGGTGTTCCAACAGGACAATGACCCCAAACACGCGTCTAAAGTGGTAAAGGAATGGCTAAATCAGGCTAGAATTAAGGTTTTAGAAGGGCCTTCCCAAAGTCCTGACTTAAACCCCATTGAGAACATGTGGACAATGCTAAAGAATCAAGTCCATGTCAGAAAAACCAACAAATTTAGCTGAACTGCACCAATTTTGTCGAAAGGAGTGGTCAAAAATGTGAACGTGAAACTTGCCAGAAGCTTGTGGATGGCTACCAAAAGTGCCTTATTGCAGTGAAACTTGCCAAGGCACATGTTACCAAATATTAACATTGCTGTATGTATACTTTTGAGCCAGCAGATTTGGTCACATTTTCCGTAGACCCATAATAAATTCATAAAAAAAACAAACTTCATGAATGTTTTTTGGGACCAACAAGTATGTGCTTCAATCACTCTTGTTATGTCTTGGCAAGTTGCAGATGGGAAACGATTGATGCAAGCTTTTATTCAACAGTTTCTGAGAACTATCTTCAGATAGACAGGGATGGGAATTTTCCGCGGATCCACGGAGTTCCGCCGATTTTGGCGCCGCCAAATAGGGGTGTAACGGTACGTGTATTTGTATTGAACCGTTTCGGTACGGGGGTTCCGGTTCGGTGCGGAGGAGTACCGAACGAGTTCCACACGAACATATGAAGTAGCCGCCTATGCTAAAGTCTTAACAAGCTGCTCCACTCCGTTCTGCCTCTGTGTCTGTCTGTACACAGCACCCAGCATTGTCCCTCCCACACAACCATCTGATTGGTTACAACAGTACAACAGTAGCGATAACAAGCCAATCAGCTGTGCGTATTCAGAGCGTATCTAGTCAGCTTTTCAGCGTCGAGCAGATAGGCGTTTAGCAGGTGAGCAGCGGACTCTCCAAATTACACAAAACACTTCCAAGTCAACTTTCTAAACATCACTATGAGCCTGTTGATCGTCTAGAAACAAACTGCAGCTCAGCTCACTCGCAGTCCTGTTTGAGGTGAAAGCTAGTTAGCTTTTAGCGTAAGGTTAGGCGGAGTACACCCTGGACAAGTCGCCCTTCATCGCAGAAAACCACAACAGTATTACTTTTTATACAAACCCCGTCTCCATATGAGTTGGGAAATTGTGTTGGATGTAAATATAAATGAAGTACAATGATTTGCAAATTCTTTTTGACCCATATTCAATTGAATGCACTAAAAAGACAAGATATGATGTTCAAACTCATTAACTTTATTTATTTTTTTGCAAATAATAATTAACTTAGAATTTCATGGCTGTAACACATGCCAAAGTGGTTGAGAAAGGGCATGTTCACCACTGTGTTTCATCGCCTTTTCTTTTAACAACACTCAATAAACTTTTGGGAACTGAGGAGAGACATTTTTGAAGCTTTTCAGGTGGAATTCTTTCCCATGCTTGTTTTATGTACAGCTTAAGTTGTTCAACAGTCCGGGGTCTCCGTTGTGGTATTTTAGTCTCCATAATGCGCCACACATTCTCTATGGGAGACAGGTCTGGACTACAAGCAGCCAGTCTAGTACCCGCACTCTTTTACTATGAAGCCACGCTGTTGTAACAAGTGACTTGGCATTGTCTTGCTGAAATAAGCAGGGGCGTCCATGATAACGTTGCTTGGATGACAACATATGTTGCTCCAAAAGTTGTATGTACCTTTCAGCATTAATGGTGCCTTTACAGATGTGTCAGTTATCCATGCCTTGGCCACTAGTACTCCCCCATACCATCATAGATGCTGGCTTTTCAACTTTGCACCTAGAACAACTCTGATAGTTCTTTTCCTCATTGGTCCAGAGGACATGACGTTTACCGTTTCCCCAAAATTTTTTGAAATGTGGATTCGTCAGACCAAAGAACACTTTTCCACTTTGCATCAGTCCATCTTAGCTGAGCTCGGGCCCAGCGAAGCCGGCGGAGTTTCTGGGTTTCGTTGATAAATGGCTTTGGCTTTGCATAGTATAGTTTTAACTTGCACTTACAGATGTAGTGACAAACTGTAGTTACTGACAATGGTTTTCCGAAGTGTTCCTGAGCCCATGTGGTGATATCCTTTACACACTGATGTCGCTTTTTGATGCAGTACCGCCTGAGGGAACGAAGGTCCGTTATATCATCGCTTATGTGCAGTGATTTCTCCAGATTCTTTGAACCTTTTGATGGTATTACGGACCATGGATGGTGCAATTCCTAAATTCCTTGCAATAGCCCGTTGAGAAATGTTGTTTTTAAACTATTTGACAATTTGCTCACGCATTTGTTCACAAATTGGTGACCGTTTCCCAATCCTTGTTTGTGAATGACTGAGCATTTCACGGAAGCTACTTTTATACCCAATCATGGCACCCACCTGTTCCCAATTAGCCTGCACACCTGTGGGATGTTCCAAATAAGTGTTTGATAAGAATTCCTCAACTTTATCAGTATTTATTGCCACCTTTCCCAACTTCTTTGTCACGTGTTGCTGGCATCAAATTCTAAAGTTAATGATTATTTGCAAAAAAGAAAAGTGTTTATCAGTTTGAACGTCAAATATGTTGTCTTAGTAACATATTCAACTGAATATGGATTGAAAATGATTTGCAAATCATTTTATTCCGGTTATATTTACATCTAACACAATTTCCCAACTCATATGGAAACGGGGTTTGTATTTTAATCCATCCATCCATTTTCTACCACTTATTTTCACAGTCAACCTTCATTCATCATTGCTGTTAATTGGTTCCAGGCATTACTGTGTCAAAATAATTTCCCAAATTAAAAAATATTAATTATAAGTCAAGTATTTTTGTGGCTACATTTTAATAAAAGCTCTTTAATATAGTTTTTAAAATTATGAGAGCCTTTCAGACAGGAAATAACACCAATATAGTCATGTTTATACTCCTTTAATCAAATTTAGTATTGCTGCTGAGGCTGAACCAATCATTGGCCATGATACTAAACAGTGTGCTCTGATTGGTTTGGCCTCATGTAGTGGTTATTCTACTGTATTATTGATATTTTTGGTTCATTTAGCCAATTTCGTTTTTGAAAATGCTTGATTAAGGCCACAAATACGTGGAAAATGCTTGGAAGCACAATGCGGTATGCGGCTACTCTATCATAAGCCTGTGAATCATTTACTGCACTTTAAAATCCTTAGGGTAATATTGCTCATTTCTTGGAGAAGCAGCTAGCCCACCAAATGCGAGCCACTTTAAACGTTAACATGACTACAAGACGCATTAACGTCTTTCCCTGTTACAAACGACTTTCTCCAATCGTGATATGAATATTTTAATTTCGTTCCATCTCTCTCTACATATAAGAAATACATGATGAATAACAACGTTATGCTTTAAACGACAGGTTTGATGTGCTTGTACACAAGCACCTCAATGCAGAAGTATGAAATAGGATTTGTTTTTAACTAACAAATGTTCTGATTCTCACTTCAAGATGACTTTTGGTGCTCTGCTCATCCCGTTATTGATCATATTGATTCCTGCTTCCTGCTGGGATGTTCATCACTGAAAGGAAATGGCCGAGCACAATGAAGACACCTTAAAAGTATGATTGCGTTTCATCACAAATGACTTGGCTCTTTTCTTGTGCTCTTTGCTCTCAAATGTCAGGACATCATGTGGCGTCTGAGCACGTCTGAGCTCGGCTTATTTCAAAAATAAAATTAAACTTGTCCCGATAAGATATCGATATTGGATATCAGTCAAAAAAATGTTTGATATTATGTCCGATGCAAGCAGTCCTGTAGAATGTTTAAAATTAATGTTAAAGTACCAATGATTGTCACACACACACTAGGTGTGGCAAAATTATTCTCTGCATTTTACTTGAGCAAAGCTGGAGAGTAACATTTAAATGTCCTTCGATAAATACACAAGGTTAGTCTTTTCTTGCATTTTAGTCAAGCCATTAACAAAAGGTAAACATGGTAGGCTGTAAGCGACTAGGAGCTGGCAGCTACACAACAGCAAAGCACACAATAGCACATGAGCTAAACATACACATTAAGTCAGGGGTCACCAACGAAGTGCCCGCGGGCACCACGTAGCCCATAAGGACCAGATGAGTAGCCCCCTGGCCTGTTCTAAAAATAGCTCAAATAGCAGCACTTACCAGTGAGCTGCCTCTATTTCTTACATTTTATTTCATTACTAGCAAGCTGGTCTCGCTTTGCTCGACATTTTTAATTCTAAGAGAGACAATTCTCAAATAGAATTTGAAAATCCAAGAAAATATTTTAAAGACTTGGTCTTCACTTGTTTAAATAAATTCATTTATTTTTTTACTTTGCTTCTTATAACTTTCAGAAGACAATTTTAGAGAAAAAAATAAAACCTTAAAAATAATTCTAGGATTTTTTAACACATACACCTTTTTACCTTTTAAATTTCTTCCTCTTCTTTCCTGACACTTTAAGTCAATGTTCAAGTATTTTTTTTTTTTTTGTAAAGAATAATAAATACATTTTAATTTAATTCTTCATTTTAGCTTCTGTTTTTTCGACAAAGAATATTTGTGAAATATTTCTTCAAACTTATGATTACAATTCAAAAAACATTTTCTGGCAAATCTAGAAAATCTGTAGAATCAAATTTAAATCTTATTTCAAAAGTGGATTTTAACCTATTTAAAACATCTCATCAAAATTATAAAATTAATCTTAATCAAGAAAAATTACCAATGATTTTATTTTATTTTTAATTTTTTCAAAAAGATTCAAATTAGCTAGTTTTTCTCTTCATTTTTTTTTGGTTGAATTTTGAATTTTAAAGAGTCAAAATTGAAGATAAACTGTTTCAAAAATTAATTTTCATTTTTTTCTTGTTTTCTCCTCTTTTAAACCGTTCAATTAGGCGTTTTTTTCATCATTTATTCTCTACAAAAAACCTTCCGTAAAAGGAAAAAAAATGTACGACGGAATGACAGACAGAAACACCCATTTTATATATATATATATATATATATATATATATATATATATATATATATATACATATACATACTGTGTGTGTATATATATATATATATATATATATATATATACATATATATATATATATATATATATATATATATATATATATATATCGATCAATCAATCAATCAATGTTTACTTATATAGCCCTAAATCACTAGTGTCTCAAAGGGCTGCACAAACCACAACACAAACCACTACGACATCCTCGGTAGGCCCACATAAGGGCAAGGAAAACTCACACCCAGTGGGACGTCGGTGACAATGATGACCATGACAACCTTGGAGAGGACGAAAGCAATGGATGTCGAGCGGGTCTAACATGATACTGTGAAAGTTCAATCCATAATGGATCCAACACAGTCGCGAGAGTCCAGTCCAAAGCGGATCCAACACAGCAGCGAGAGTCCCGTTCACAGCGGAGCCAGCAGGAAACCATCCCAAGCAGAGGCGGATCAGCAGCGCAGAGATGTCCCCAGCCGATACACAGGCAAGCAGTACATGGTCACCATATATATTTATTAAAGGTAAATTGAGCAAATTGGCTATTTCTGGCAATTTATTTAAGTGAGTATCAAACTGGTAGCCCTTCGCATTCATCAGTACCCAAGAAGTAGTTCTTGGTTTCAAAAAGGTTGGTGACCCCTGCATTAAGTGTACGAAATTGAACAATATTGCAGACTAAAACAACACATTTGTCAATATAAACAAGTATCAAATAATTATAGTAGCATATTACTTACATATACAAAGTCTCCAAGCCATTAGAAAGTATCCAGTAACAAACGTGTCCCATCAATCGACTTACTGTGTCTTGATTTTATTTAATTTTTTCCAAACTCAGTTTTTCATTACTGTGTAACAAGTTTAATTTTATGACATATTACTAATATATTAAGTGTCATTAAGTGTCAACAAAAAAAAAATTACTACCGCGCTTACTGTTTTTCACTTTTGTCAATTTTCTTTGTTTGACTAATTTCACTTGATCAAACCTTTTCTAACACACCACAAGCATGACTCCTGCTGTTATCATATTCAATCAATGTCGGTATGAGCCAATACTCAAGGTTCAAATATCATAAATATATTGTATCAGAAGTGAAAACATTGTATATATGCATTGAATGATTACATATAGAAACAAATAAACATATTAAAACAAGTACCTAAATGTTTATTGTCTATTGTGAGCGAACTGTTGTCCGGAATTTCCCCCAGGGGTCAATAAAGTACTTTCTATTCTATTATAATCTATTCTATTCTATTCTATTCTATTCTATTCTATTCTATTCTGTATAAGAAGTTACAATGACGTTTCAGACAACATCAATTATGCTAACACAAATAACACAAAGTGGAGAATTTAGGTTTTTTAAACGTTCTGATATTTAACTTTTTATTGTTTTGAACAATTATATATATATATATATATGTATATATATATATATATATATATATATATATATATATATATATATATATATATATATACATATATATATATACATGTGTGTGTGTGTGTATACGGTATATTTGTTAAATAAAACATCTTGTTACCAAACTAACAACACCAAGTATAAAATAACCATGGCAGTTTTTTTTTTTTAACCAAAGAACTAGAGTGCAGAAAAGAAAGCTTGCACAAGTAAAATTCTTCCAAAAACATAAAAAATAAATAAATACAAATACAGTATGAAATAACCTTCTTGTAAGAGTTAGGACTGGGGTGAAATATTAGTCAACTATTGTTCAGTGTATGTACTGTAAATAATAGTATTCTGTACTAGAATGATGTACAATTAATAACAGAATGATACATTTTATGATTGTAGTAAACTATCAACTATAACATGAGAACATTACTAGGTGAAAAAACGTGACCTGATATTTGAAAAAATATGTATTTACAACATTTTATAAATGTAAATATAAAACAGAGTCAAAACATTATTACAACAACACGAAATGTTTGTGTTTGTTGTGCTTTGCTTTAAAAGTGGAAAAGGTAGGATAATGTTGCTGCATTATACTGTGCCATTTGAAGCTCTTATTATGTCAGCATAATCATACATTAAAAAAAAGTGGATAATAATGATGAACATCTCTCAGCAGGAAGCAAAACAATGTTTGTAAACACGAGCAAAAGACAGAAAATGAACAAAAATGGATCCATCACCGATGGGATAAAAACAACAAGCAAAAAAACCCAACATTTTTGTTGTCAAATACTGGGCTAAACCGTAACAAAAAACAAAAAACTACTCGATTTAGCTTTTCTAATTCTCGCCTTTGTTGCCATGCGGCTTTGGTGCTCACAATGGCCGCCAATGACAAAGTAACTGTTGCAGCCATAAAAGAAGTGCTCAAATTACTCCGCTGACAATAAGCGACTGGCGGGCGCCTTCTGCGGGACAAAAGAATGTCACCTAAAACTACTCAGGGAGAACGTGGCGGAAAAAATAAATGAGTGTTCAGGAAGTGTCTTGGAGTTTAGGCTATGTCTGCTGCGCCTGACAAAAACAGATTAGTGGAGGCATCGAAATACTTGCATTTACCCAGACACACACACACACACACACACACACACACACACACACACACACACACACACACACACACACACACACACACACGCACACACACATACACGCGCGCACACACACACACACATGCACACACACACACAATCGCACACGCAGTCACACTCATCTCGACACATGTCAATGGACCAAATGTATTCTATTTATCTTTCAACAACTCACACTTCATTTTGATGACGATTTGATTCAAACCGATTCTCACAATATATTTGCTTTATAAAATAGAATAAAACCTTTTCAAAACAAGTTACAGGTTACAAAAGCTCCTTTTGGCAGCTGACGACAAGTAGGGCGAAGATGAGAAAACCTTTTGTTTTTTTATTGTTTTTATGAAATTTTGAATCAATTCACAATCAATTTATTCCAGAAACTGTTAATTGGGCTGTTATCAAGTTTTGATTAAATAAATAATGTACATTTAGGCATGTAACGATAAATGGTATTAATGATAAACCGCAGTAAAACTACAGACAGCTACCATTATTTGAATTATTCATAAAGACTAAGGCTGTCAAATGTAAGGCATTCACGCATGGGACTCATCACAAAAATTTTTGCATTAATCATGTATCAACGCAGATAAATCAGGCAATGTCCTTAACTTGTGTCCTTGCTGACAAATTTCTCTTCGAAATAAACCCCAAAGAAACTATTAATCAAACTGTTACCGGGTGTTGATCAAATAAATGATGTACATTTAGGGATGTAACGATAAATGGTATCAATGATAAACCACAGTAAACCTACAGACAGCTAGCATTATTTAAAATGATCAAAACCACGATTGATATCCACACTTTATAAACTCACAAACCAGTAAAACTGCTCATTTACTGGAGAAGCAGGCTAGCGTGCTAATGGCTAGCTATCTAGCTTAAATGCTAAAATCAATACAAGATACATTAACATCTTTCCCCATTATCAAACGTCATACCACAATCTAAACTTGCATAAACACATTCTGTCTGAGTAACTAAGATATTCAATTGTGTCCATTGAACCAACAGGCTGTTTCCTCTCAGAGTGATACATCTACTGTATACTGTGTGGAGGAATATTATACAGAAGTGTCTACAACATGAATACAAACCAGATGAGCACATTTAACAATACAGTGATTATAGATAACCGTGACAATTTTGCTCACAATAACCGTGATATTGGAATTTTCATAACGTTACATCCAAAGACATGCACCTGGGGATAGGTTGATTGGCAACACTAAATTGGCCCTAGTGTGTGAATGTGAGTGTGAATATTGTCTGTCTATCTGTGTTGGCCCTGGGATGAGGTGGCGACTTGTCCAGGGTGTACTCTGCCTTCCGCCCGATTGTAGCTGAGATAGGCGCCAGCGCCCCCCGCGACCCCGAAAGGGAATAAGCGGTAGAAAATGGATGGATGGATGGTTACATCCCTATCCCCACCCATCCTGTCAAGCATAACATTTGTGTCAAAATATTTGAGGTCTTTTTGAAATATTTTTTTATTTATATAAGTGAGTACTTTGCTCACATTGATCACAATTAATCACAATTATTCAGATTTAGGGCTGTAACGAAATTGATTCATTTGATTAGAAAAAAATATTTGATTCATATTCTGTCACTTCGTTTAATGTGTGTAACTCATAAAAATGTATAAAATCCAGACTGCATGAAGTGACTGGAAGTTTAAAACCACAAACATATGGTAGTTTCCTAAAGGCCACTGCAATAAAGGACACAGCAGAGCGGTACTGTGTTGGTATCATGATCTGTGTGCCAAAGTACAATAGAGAGTGTTATTTTTTTGTTTATTTGTTTGTTTGTTTAATTATCATTAATGCACATCTGTCCAAAGTGCAATTTCAATGTGGATGATGTGCATTTATTAGAAACAAACGAATGAAGGTTATGGCAAACAGAAACATCTTTATTTATTCTAACTATTTGTCCTAAAATATGTATGAAGGCTGTATGTAAAATGTGTTTGTTGTGATTAGTTGTTCGATTAAAAAAATAATCAATAGCTGCATTCCTAATCTGATTTACAAAAATAATGCTTCAAATATGGACAAAATATATTTATCAACAGAAAGGATTTGTCAGCATTGGCATAATTGGAATAAAAATGTAGCACACAGGTCGTGTATTATAAGCTACAAAAAAACAACAAAAAAAATGATCCAGTGCAGAACTAGTGCTGAGTTTCCAGGTGTCCAGTGCAACCTTGCAGCGCGGCTGAAAGCAAAGCTTTTTAACGGGTTCAAGAACAGCTTGCTCTCTTCCTGTGGAACATAATCACCACATTTTTCAACATAAAGAAGAGCATTGAATGTAAAGCATTCATCTTGAGTTACCCTGTTGTCACTCCGACAGTCTGACGTCGCGCAGCTCCAAGGCCTGCACTTGAACCTACCTTGTGTTGCTACACAGTAATCACACACACACACACACACACACACACACACACACACACACACACACACACACACACACACACACACACACGTTATTCTCTGGCCAGTGTGAAATGTACTGCTCTGTGACGTTGTGTTAACACTTGTTTTGCGTTAGAAACAAAGAGAAATAAACATTCCCTCCATTATTTGTGATTTAAACTGCTCTTTTTTATCCCGAGCACATAAAACTTAATTTACCTTTACCAAAAATGTGACAAATACTGACAATATAATACATGTGAAGAGTGGTGATTTAGCCAGTAATTATTCAACGAGCACTGCTTACTGTTGTGTGGACACAGCCTTGCTGCTCTTGTGATCAATTCTAATTCAAGTAAGCGAAGTCATTGATGCTTCGATTTCTTCCTCCATTGTGTCGTTTAATGCATAGAAATATTACATATAAATGTTTCTCTATAAGTAAGTTTGGAGACAATAACCCAAGTGATGTTGCAGTTTCTAGTTTTCAACAAACTATTCCACATAAGTTGATCGTTTAGAAATGTGTCCGCGGCATTGAAAAGTCATCCAGCACCTGTTAGTCATCTGATGTAATACATTTGTTGTTAAGGGACTGTCGTAAATTCACTAGTCGATGGCTCAAAGCCCCAACATACTTTCATATTGCCTATCCTTCATTTCTTAATTTTTTAATTTTGGGGGTGGGAAGGATTTTTGACGTATAGCCCCCAAACCACTTACATTTTGTTTGTTTTAGGGCTAGATGATTAATCAAATGAGTATTTTGATTTTGATTGAAATTTGTATTCTTGACACAAAAAGCGCACAGTCAATGCTGGTAAAATAAGTAAACGGTAAAAACGGCATTCTATGTTAAGATTCTGTCACACGTCTGAGTAGTGGGGAGGCAATCATTTTATTCTATGGTAGAATTTTAAGCATTTTAATGGAGTCGCAAAAAATGTAATTGTAAACAGTACCATCAGTCACTTTCAAAAATGTGTGCGTATGGGGGTGGGGGTTCACCAAATGGTTGCAGCTATGACATTAACATTATGATTTGATAATATGGCATTGTTCAACATGAAGATCCAACATCATAACAACATTACAGTTGGCCTATATTTAAAACAGTTAGATTTTATTTAACACAGTTTCCAGAATAATAGATTTGGTGTATTTAAAACAAACTTGCCTCCAAGGGCTAAAATGAAAGTGATTTTAATCGTACAGCAGCACCATCAGCCTTATGAACATGCCATTAATGATTGTGTGAGCTTGAAAGATATCATGAATACACGCACACACACACACATACATACATACATACATACGTATATATATATATATATATATATATATATATATATATATATATATATATATATATATGTATATATATGTATACACATATATACATATATATACATACATATATACATATACATATATATACATACACATACATACATACATACATACATATATATAAATATATATATATATATATATATATGGTTAGTTCTGTCAAACGATTAAAACAATTATTGCGATAAATTACGTTTTGTTCGTTCATAGTTAACTCAAAATTAATTGCGATATCGCATATACATAATATTTTTCATCCTTAATAAGTGTACCCTAGACAGATATTTTTCAAAGTTTAACAATATGAGTCAACAATTAATTTGCCTTAATTAAATGTTTTTTTAAACGTCATGCTTTTTTTAAACAGCTCAATACAAAAAAGACAAACACAATTCAATGACAATGCCAGATTTTGTATTTTGTAGAAATACAGAATTTGTTTTTGTGGTGAGTTGTATTTCCTTTGCTTATTTTCTGTACTCTTTGGCACACCATATTTACTCTGTCTCATCCACAGTACGGAGCGCAGCTGGTGCAAAGCAGGAGCACACACCTGAAGTCGATTAAGGGGGTCTATTTAACCTGGGTGCTGACGCCATGCGAGCGCCGGAACTTCGTGTCTCACCACCGTATTGCTCGCATGCGTACGCTCCTTCGGCTCAGTTGCAAACCTTAGTTTGACTTGTGCTCCTTGCCAGGTTTGATTGTTATCTCTAGCCTTGTCTAGCTCTTTTAGTTTGTTTTGTTACTTCTTTCAAGAGGTCTCTTTTTTCCTAGCCTCGTCTAGCGTTTTATGTTCGTACTTAGCTCTTTTGGTTTACTTTTTCCATACAGTATTTTCCTGGCTGTGTCCAGCACTTTTGGTTAGTTTTTTGGTAGCAACTATTTCAGTTCGTTCATGGTGTGTTTTTGTGCTCCACCATCGCCTTGTGTTATATATTTGGCAACCTTACGTCCAAATAAAGACGAACTTTGCTTTGCTACCAACTACGTCTCTGCATCCTTGGGATCCACGCACTTCTACACGTAAGACTTTTCCTGCTTTAAGAGCACTTGCATTAAGAGGATGAGCCATACTTCCACTTTTAGATACCAGTTTCACACATAAATAACACACAATGTGGATTGTTATGTTCATTCTCTTGATTGTCAAAGATGTTGGTAATATCCATCCATCCATTTTCTACCACCTGTTCCTTTTGGGGTCACATAGGGGCTGTAATCTGTGATATTTTTAGTTGTATAAATGCTCATGATATACTATACATTACATGTTGTACAAGTTAAATGTTCTTATAATGATGCATGACAATGTTTTAACATTCTCTAGTAATTCAGCCTGCTAATCATTTTCCAATTGATGACCATAACCTTGTATAAATGCATCTCTTTACACGCAAGTATCACAGAATAACATTCCAAAACATTCCTGACAAATAAAGATCGGTACCGTTTACATTTTAATCGATACAGTACCGGTTTCCAGTTCCTAGTAATCGATACCAGTGTTGACCTTAAGTTCAAGGATCGAGAGAATGGAGGCAAGGTTTGCGATAAAAAACGAAAATATTTAATAAATTCAAAAATGGTAACTAAAGGTGATGGGGCAAAAGTGCACACCATGACAAATGTAACAAAAGTAGTCTCTTTCAGAGGTTGGCAAAGCAAATGCCATGACGCACGCAGTGTGGCAAAAACTAGTCCTCTCAAATCAAAGTGGCTAGGAAACAAAAACACAACAAGGTCAAAATTACAGGAGTATGCGAAGGCCACATACCAGGGAAGCAGAATCATGGAAGCACATGTCAGAGCGGAGTTCAGGAACAATAACCGGCAGGGACCAACTGGCGGAGACACGCTTAAATGGTACCGGAAGTGATTAGCAGCAGGTGTGCCTCGTTGGGGACAAAGAAACTGACAAACCAATAGAGAAGACAGGTAGAAGACAACAAACACAACAGTACTCACCCCCTTAAAAAACACCACCTGGCAGCTTACCTGGCTTCTCGGGAAAACGTTCATAGAAAGCAGTAAGGAGAGAAGGGTCAAGGATAAGCGATCGTGGGACCCAAGATCGGTTCTCGGGGCTGTAACCCTCCCAGTCGACCAGATACTGGAAACCCCTGCCCCTTCTTCTCACGTCAAAAATGGCCTTGACCGTGAACGCCTGGTGTCCATCGATAAGCCTGGGAGGAGGAGGAGGCACCTCTGGAAGACTCAAGGGACTGGAGGACACAGGCTTGAGTAGGGATACGTGGAAGGACGGATGGATCTTGAAAGAGTCCGTAAGATGTAGACGAACCGCTGAAGGGTTGATGACTCGCTCGATGGTGTAAGGTCCAATAAATTGTGGCTGCAGTTTCTTGGAGGAAACTTGGAGAGGTAAGTCACAAGATGACAGCCATACCTTATTACGGGGCTTGTAATCCGGTGCTGTGCTGTGGTGGCGGTTGGCGAGACGCTGGTTGCGCTCCGAGGTGCGTAACAGTATGGACCGGGTAATCTGCCAGGCTTGATGTGCACGGCGTAGGTGGACAGCAACCGATGAAACAGTGACCTCGGATTCCAGGGAAGGAAAGGCAGGAGGTTGGTACCTGTAGGCAGAGTGGAAAGGAGACATCCCTGTAGCCGAGTTGTTGAGAGTATTGTGAGAGTACTCAATCCAAGATAGACTGAGCGCCCAGGAGACCGGCTGCTGGTGCGCTCCGTCTGACCGTTAGTCTGTGGCTGGTATCCAGAAGAAAGGCTAGGTGATGCTGCAAACGAATTGCAGAAAGCCTTCCAAACTGCCGAAGAAAATTGTGGTCTCCTGTCCGAGACTACATCCATTGCGATACCATGCAGCCGGAAAACGTGGCATGTCAGTAAATCTGCAGTCTCGAATGCAAGGGCAACTTGGGAAGGGGGATGAAATGTGCCATCTTGGAAAAGCTGTCCACCGATGTCAATATTACAGTGTTGCCATTAGGTGGTGGAAGTCCTGTGACGAAGTCCAACGCCACGTGGGACCACGGGCGGGAAGGTATGGGAAGTGGCCGTAGAAGGCCATCTGGTGCCCAATGAGAAGCCTTATTGCGGGCACAGGAGGAACAGGCAGATACGTACTCCGTCATGTCAGTCCTGATAGTAGGCCACCAGAAGCGCTGGGCTAGGAGGAAAGCAGTACGAGTAATGCCTGGGTGGCAGGCGATCTTGGAGTTGTGGGCCCAGTTCAAGACCTCAGGACGGAGTTCTGGAATGACAAATAAATGACCCTGAGGACAGTTCTTAGGAGAAGGAACCTTCTTGAGTCCCTCTGTCACGCGACTCTCGATGTCCCACTGTATAGCTCCCAGCACTTGTGATGGAGGGATGAAGGTCTCGGTCTTGCCTCCTCCTCGGGGCAGGCGTACATTCTGGACAAGGCGTCAGGCTTACCGTTCTGGGAGCCGGGTCGGAGGGTTATGGTAAAATTGAACCTGGTGAAGAATAATGTCCACCTGGCTTGCCTTGGGTTTAGCCGTTGAGCAGTGCAGATGTATGCCAGATTCTTGTGGTCCGTGACCACAACAAACGGAGTCCCCAAACCCTCCAGCCAGTGCCTCCATTCCTGCAGTGCTAAGACAACAGCGAGTAGTTCTCTGTTACCTATGTCGTAGTTGTGTTCAGCAGGGGTCAGGCGGGCTGAGAAGAAGGCACAGTGGTGCAGCCTCTGGTTGGAGGTAGAGCGCTGGGAAAGAACAGCTCCCACGCCGGAGTCGGAAGGATCAACCTCGACAAAAAATTGAGTGGACACGTTAGGGTGGACAAGGACAGGGGCTGAAGTAAACAACAACTTAAGTTTATCAAAGGACTTCTGTGTCTCAGAGGTCCACAAAAAAGGGAGCTTGGTAGATGTAAGCTTCATAAGTGGTTCAGCTACCTGACTAAAATTATGGATAAAACGGCGGTAAACATTAGCAAAACCTAAAAATCTTTGGAGGTAATTTCTAGTGGTGGGTGTGAGCCAATCGACCACCGACTTGATCTTTGCGGGATCTGCTCGGAGTTGACCCTTCTCTACAATAAACCCCAAGAACAAAACGGATTCAGTGTGAAACACGCATTTCTTATCCTTGACAAAAAGTCTATTCTCGAGAAGACGTTGAAGAACTAAGCGGACATGCTGGACGTGAAGTTCGGGGTTAGGATATCGTCCAAGTAAACGACCACAAATCGATCGAGCATGTCGCGAAGAACATCATTAATGAGGTTTTGAAAGACAGCCGGCACATTGGTGAGGCCAAAAGGCATGACCAGATATTCAAAATGACCTAGTGAAGTGTTAAAGGCGGTCTTCCATTCATCCCCTTGCATTATTCTGACTAAGTGATAAGCATTGCGGAGGTCCAATTTGGTGAAATATCTGGCAGTGTGTAAGGGGTTAAAAGCAGAGTTGAGAAGCGGAAGGGGATACTTGTTTTTAACCGTAATAAGATCAAGGGCCCGATATTCAATACAAGGACGGAGAGTTGGAGGGGTGGATGAGACCCGAAGTAAGTGACGTGGTGATATAGTCCTCTAGTGCCTCTCGTTCCTGTTTCGAAATATTATAAAGACGGGACGAAGGAAGTGTGGCAACCAGGAGGAGATTAATAGAGCAGTCATAGGGACGGTGTGGTGGTAATGACAATGCGCGGTCCTTACTGAAGACCTCCTTAAGTTCGTGGTAAGTTGTGGGAACAACCGACAAATTTATGATCTCTGGGGTAATGACACGTGCGGGCCCGAAGTGAGGGCATGCGGACTGGAGACAGTGTGTGACAAAAATTTCTCCAATTAATGATCTTCTGCAGTCAATATGGGGATTATGCTGAGCTAGCCAGGTAAGACCGAGCTCAACAGGAGCTGAGCGAGCGGGAATGACGAGAAAACAAATAGACCCAAAATGGTTACCAGATATTTTAAGGGTTAATTGCTCAGTCTGATGGGTAACGCTCGCCAGGTGGCCCCCGTCAAGAGATCGGACCACCCTAGGTCTGTGTAATTCGGAAACGGAAATGGACAAACGCTTAACAAGTGCTTCATCATTAAAATTGTCATCAGAACCAGAGTCAATAAGAGCACAAATGTCAAAATGCTTAGCCTTATCCCAGGTGAGCATGCCAGTGAGTTGAAGTTGTGGCAGAGTCTGACCTGTAGGTGGCGGTAGAGGAGGAGGGGCAGTCGCTGGCACATGTGTTGCTGGGGTGCGGCGAGTGGGCGGTGCTTGGGCGCGAGGAGGTGGTGATTCTTGAGAACGATGGCGAGCTGGACGATGAGGGCAGCGGTTCAAGCGATGATCGGCCTCTCCACAATACAGGCAAAGATGGAGACGAAAGCGACGATCCCTCTCCGCTTGAGTGAGGCGAGATCCTCCTAATTGCATTGGTTCGTCCTCACATGATATCAGTACAGCATCAACAATGGGTATCGGTGTGGCCGTAACTTGATGCCCTCCATGGCCACTCCCATTGTACGCCAAGGAGCGCCACTCTTGTCATCGGAATCTCTCCCTCTCCCAGTCAACGAGGCGAGTCTCCAACTCCACTGCCATAGCGACAAGCTCATCGAGGCTATAGGGCAGGGGTCGGGAACCTTTTTGACTCAGAGAGCCATGAAAGCAAAATATTTGGAAATGTATTTCAGTGGGAGCCATAGAATATATTTTAAGACTGAATTCAACTAAATGTAAGTATAATAAGCCTCTGAATTTATTGTTTTAAATAATGTCGTTGTAATACTCACAATTAATGCGACTTCTGGTGCTGCATGGATTGACGGTTGGTACTTGGTGAGGTTAAGCTTCATGCAGGCGTTGAGGCTTCCATCCGTTAAACGTGATCGTAGGTTGGACTTGATGTTTTTAAGATGTGAAAATGACTGCTCACATGAATATGTAGATCCAAACATGGTCAATACAGCAACACTCACACGCTTCAGTGTGTTGTATGTGACAGGAAGCGCGTTCCAAGTTTTGATGATCATCTGGTCTTCGGTTTGAAGTTTTTTAATTTCTGTCCACATGTGCTTGCTCGCGAACTCCGCTTTCTGTCGTACGATTTTTTCCAAATCTTCATTCAGTGACTTGAACTTATTCGCCCACATGTCTGAGGCCTTCCGGTCAGCCAATTCTGCTTCAAAATCTTTGAGGGAGACATCAGGAATGTAACTCAGGTCGGCTGTGTTTAGTGAACACTCGTTTGGATGGGTGATGAACTTAAAAAGATGAGTGTGCTCACGAAAATCTCCAAAGCGTGCTTTGAACGACTGTAGGAGACTGGATGTGAAGCCAGCTAGCTGGTGGATATCAACGTTTTGCGTGGGCTCACTAGCTGTGCATGCATCTTTAAATTGTCTCAGTTTTTCAAAATGTAGTAAACGACCTGTTTCAAGATCCATGATAAAAAGCTGCAGCTTGTTTTCAAAAGCAAACACGGCGTGTTGAAGGGATAACACTGTATTTCCAATGCCTTGCATTTTCACATTGAGCTGGTTAAGATGTTCAGTCATATCCACGAGATAGTAAAACTTGAGGAGCCACTCAGTTTCGGCTAGCTCAGGATGCTCAATGCCTTTCATTTCAAGGAAAGTCCAGATTTCCTTCAGGCAAGCCGCAAAAAGGCTGAGCATCTTCCCTCTTGACAACCAACGCACATTGCTGTGCAAAAACAGACCGTGATAGTTCTTTCCAACTTCATCCAGCAGGGATTTAAACTGGCGATCATTTAAGGCTCGGGCAACAATAAAGTTGATCACACGAATGACCAGTGACATCACTTCGCCAAGCTGCCCGTCACCCATCTGAACACAAAGTGCCTCCAGGTGTAGAATGCAATGGAAACTTAGGATGGGTCTATTTTCATGTTCACGGAAAAGCGCCCCAAATCCATTGTTTTCCCCCACCATACACCGAGCACCATCAGTACACACTGAGATAAATTTATCCAGAGGTAGATTTTTTTCATGAGCAAACTCCATGAAAGACTTGAATAAATCTTCACCTCTTGTGGACCCTTTTATTGGCAGAACAGCAAGACTTTCTTCACGCAGTGTGTCACCAGCAGCATATCTTGCAATCACACTGAACTGCGACAAATGACTTACGTCTGTTGACTCATCCAAAGCGAGGGAAAAGAACGGCGCTGCATTTATGTCCTTAACTTGCGTTTCCTCCACTTGGTTTGCCTTCATGATGCTACGATCATGAACAGTTCTTGCCGACAGAGGCATGTCTTGTATCCGTTTGATTATCTTGTCTTTGTTCGGAAGATCATCAAAAAGTTCATTGGCTACATCCAGCATGAACGTTTTAGCATACTCGCCATCTGTGAATGGTTTTCCGTTCCTCACTATTGCTAAAGTTCCAGCAAAACTAGCGGAATTATAGTCACCTTGCTGGGTCCATACGCGGAGTTGCTGCTGGCTAGCTTGCACTCTGCTCATTAGCTCTTGGCACGCTTTCTTCCTGCTGTCTCCCGCAGGGTATTTTGATGCAAAGCTAGCATGGCGTGTGTCGAAGTGCCGCTTTACATTCGACAGTTTCATCGATGCAATTTTGTCATTGCAAATTAAGCACACCGCAGAACCTGCTCTCTCCACAAAGGCAAATTCTTCAGTCCATTCGTCCTGAAATGTACGATACTCCTCATCTTTTTTTCTTTTCGGCATCTTCTTCGTCGAAGGGTTAGCTTTGAGCTAACGATCGACAACACTGCTCAAAAGGGGGCATATACCTGTTTACCCACCAACGGCCCACGTCAGCTATTATCATCCAATAAAAATAATAGACAATTGCTCCTGCAGCCAACCGCAGCCCTGAACAGGACATGAGTAGTGGAAAATCGATGGATGGATTAAAACAAGCGATAATATTTTATGTTTTATCTGAAAAGCCGAAATCTGCGAGCCGAGCCAGATGCAATCATCAAAAGAGCCACACCTGGCTCGCAAGCCATAAGTTCCCGACCCCTGCTATAGGGAGTCTTGAGCGGAATCATAAGTCTCTGGACCTTATCTGCAAGGCCGAGGGAAAAAACGTCCACCAATGCGGAAGTGGGCCATTCACTCTTCGCCGCCAGTCTTCGAAAATCAATGGCGAAGTCCGTGACGCTGCGCTGCCCTTGTTGCAGACGCAACAACGATTGCGCCGCTTCACGCTTTGGCCTCTCGGGCTGGAAAATTATTTTAAAGGCCTTGGAGAAAGCGGTTTATGAGGCGCACACGGGTGACTGACGCACCCACTCTGCGGTGGCCCAACCCAACGCCCGGCCACTCATGTGGGTCATGACTAGCGCCACGCGACCTCTTTCAGAAGGAAAGGACGCGGGTAAAAGTTCGAAGTAGATCTCACATTGGGTGAGAAAAGGTTGCACATCACCTGACTCGCCGGAGAAACGCTGAGGCTTGGAAAGTGGTGGGCAGGAAGCAGGAGGACTGTCGCTAGGCAAAGGGGTATCTTCAGGACGTGGCGGTAACTGCAGGACTGCTGGGATGGCCGTGGTAGGAGACATGGCCTGCAGAGCGGTGAGTACACTACTTAGTTGTTGCTCCAATGTGTCGAGGCGGGCATCTTGGCGTTCCGTCATGGCGTTGACGCATGCCCCAAGTAAACCAAATTGTTCCTCTTGTTGCCCCAGACGAATAGCCTGTTGTTGCAACTCCTGCCTTACTGGGTCCGTCTCTGCGAGGTCAATTGACATGGCCGGTTATTATGTTGAGCTTAAATTCAAGGATGGACCCCGGGGTGCAGAGAATGGAGGCAAGGTTTGCGATAAAAAATGAAAATATTTAATAAATTCAAAAATGGTAACTAAAGGTGATGGGGCAAAAGTGCAAACCATGGAAAATGTAACAAAAGTAGTGTCTTTCAGAGGTTGGCAGAGCAAAGGCCAGGACGCACGCAGCGTGGCAAAAACTTGTCCTCTCAAATCAAGGTGGCTAGGAAACAAAAACACGAGGTCAAAATTACAGGAATATGCGAAGGCCACATACCAGGGAAGCAGAATCATGGAAGCACATGTCAGAGCGGAGTTCAGGAACAATAACCGGCAGGGACCAGCTGGCGGAGACGCGTTTAAATGCTACCGGGAAGTGATTAGCAGCAGGTGTGCATCGTTGGGGACAAAGAAACTTTGGTAAGAAACTGACAAACCAAACGAGAAGGCAGGGTGAAGACAACAAACACAACAACCAGTACTCAACTGTACCAATTTTCGGTACTTTTGTGTGTGTTCGTGTGGTAAAAAATGTTTATTTGTGTATTAATTAAATCTCAAAATGTTTAAATGTAACATATTTATTTCTCTTTATTGATCTATCATCAATTATATCAAACCAATATCCAATAATTTGTATTGCACAAAATAAGACCTAGCTTCATGTACTCTTTTCTTTTTCCATCTGGAAAATATGTGCTGGGGGCAATTAAGGCAATTAAGTTTAAAAGAGGATAGAGTAAAATTAAGACAAAATAAATTATTTTCAAAAGTATTTAACTGCAAATGAAAGTGAAGCAAAAACTTCACATTAACCTTACAAAGTACAGTACGAAGAACCGAACTGATTGTGCAAGTTCAGCTACTGCAATGCAAAGCTATCATTTTCTTATACAGTAGGCTTTTTACCTGGAGCAGACAAAGAGGATGATGAGAGATAGATAGATAGATAGATAGATAGATAGATAGATAGATAGATAGATGGATAGATAGATAGATAGATAGATAGATAGATAGATAGATAGATAGATAGATAGATAGATAGATAGATAGATAGATAGATAGATAGATAGATAGATAGATAGATAGATAGATAGATAGATAGATAGATAGATAGATGGATAGATAGATAGATAGATGGATAGTACTTTATTTATTCCTTCAGTAGAGTTCCTTCAGGAAAATTAAAACGTTCCTTCAGGAAAATTAAAGGCCTACTGAAATGAAATGTTCTTATTTAAACGGGGATAGCAGGTCCATTCTATGTGTCATACTTGATCATTTTGCAATATTGCCATATTTTGGCTGAAAGGATATAGTAGAGAAAATCAATGATAAAGTTCACAACTTTTGGTTGTTAATAAAAAAGCCTTGCCTGTACAGGAAGTAGCAGACAATATGCGCGTGACGTCACGGGTTGTGGAGCTCCTCACATCTGAACATTGTTTACAATCATGACCACCAACAGCGAGAGCCATTTGGACCGAGAAAGTGCCGATTTCCCCATTAATTTGAGCGAGGATTAAAGATTTGTGGATGAAAAAAGTGAGAGTGAAGGACTAGAAAAAAAAAAGAAAAAAAAGACGGGGGCAGTGTGAGCGATTCAGATGTTATTAGACACATTTACTAGGATAATTCTGGAAAATCCCTTATCTGCTTATTGTGTTACTACTGTTTTAGTGAGATTATATGGTCATACCTGTACAACCTGAAGGTCAGCCCTGCACATTTCTTCAGCACCAGTCGACAGGTGGTGGCGATGCCCATCTCTGCCCTTTGCGAGGGACCCTCTTCGAAACACGATCTTTTGAAATGATCGCTGCATATTACACTGTACTTTGTGTGTGTGGTCCAATCCAACCGTGTTTGCTTGACATCTCTGTTCCATAGTAAGGCTTGACTATCATCTTTCTGGAATGTAAACAATGAAACACCGGCTTTGTTTGTGTTGTTAAAGGCAGCCGCAATACACCACTTCCCACCTACAGCTTTCTTCTTTGACGTCTCCATTATTCATTGAACAAATTGCAAAAGATTCAGCAACACAGATGTCCATAATACTGTGGAATTATGCAATGAAAACAG